>NC_071286.1:48706244-48738248 GCF_943735745.2 Anopheles bellator
TCCCCCGCCACAAAAGGGAAACTGTTGTGAATAATAGCACGAGAGATGTTAATGAGATTGTCTCTGGCCCAAGCTAAAATCGCCCAGCGGTCGTAAGAAGAAGAACCTTGCAACTTGTACAAATCGAATGTTGTTCGTTAATTTGTGGTTTTATGATAAAAGTAGAAGCATCATAAAATGTCGAACTCTCTAAAAATGGAGCGATTTTCCATTGTCAGCAAATTGCTCGCACTCTTTCTATTCGAATTTCCTATAGATGGAAGCGTGTTGTAGGATCTTAGATCGCTTTTAGGTGCTCGGTCAGAGCTGTTCAATCTTAATTTTGAATTTCAGCGTCGAAATTTGGTTAAATACAGATGAAAACCGAAAAAAGCAGTGTTACTAACATCTAACACTCAGCATTACATTTTCATCACTCATCTTGATACACTTTATAAGCATCTTTATACTTAATTCGCTCCACGTATGTAAGATAAAAACCAAAGAATGTGAAAGTGTTCTACAAAAGTATATAGAATGCGAAAAGAAAAAAAGGATGAGGAATCGAGAAAACTGCAAGGAAAATAAAGTTGAATGCCTTCGGTCATGTTTCGCTGAGTGCGTTTATTGTTTGTTTTTCAATATCTCTTTTCATACTCTGACATCATTAGAATGATATTGTATGGAGGAAACTTGAACAGGAAAAGGACTGCATCGTAATACATACTTTAAAATTCATAGAAGTTCTTTTATGACCTTTTCAGTTTGTTTATATTCCACCGCTACAGCTGCTTGAGTCAGAATTTCTCAGTGGATGAAATGAATACCCAATCCCTCAGTATATGTATGCCTAATACATCTCAGTCAGTGTGTTTTTGCATGCCTTTTAATAGCAGATGCCTTTACGGCAGATGCCCGATGTATAGAAGTATTTGGTTCATAAATAAAAATATAAAGGAGGTCACATTTTAACCATTGTTCTGTTTATCTTTTTGCACAGGTATATTGGTCTGAGTAAAAAAGTTCATCATGACTGTGTTTTGTTCCACAATCATCTAAATTAAAAATAGAAATGCTGAAGAAGTATTGATGTCTGTTATTCAGTTATTCAGTAACTAAATGAAATTATTTCAAAATTTTAAATAAATTTGGTAATGACAACAACCAAATGAAATTTGTAAAACCGAATGAAACGAACTCACGCATTCGTATTAATTTTTATTTTTCCATAATGCCTAAGATAGTTTAAACTCTTTCTAGTAATTGTAGAAAAACTTCTTGATTTTACAAACACGTTAAAACACTTATAAGCCTTCATGAATACTGAACAAAAATTGTATTTGCATTTTTGTGGGAATATTTCAATATTTGAAAGTCCAAGTTCACCAGTAAACCCTCAAATTCCACAGAACAGCTAAAAATAAAGTAAACGACTGATTTTGATCAAAACAAGGTACGGAAATAATGATATCTTTTCATAAAACATTCCTCCATGAAACTTATTTTGTAATTTTACACTCAATTACTTGCTTCTCCGACCACAACCGACGAGCGGCCATCAACAAAGACAGCCTCCACTGCTCGCGTCCGTTACGACCGCCGTCGATGCAATCCCACCTACTCAAACGGGATCTACTACGCTCCCTCTCCGTGTGGACAGCCTAATAAGACATTGCGGACTGGTACGGCGTCCAACATTCTCGTGACATGAGTACCCTAGTGGAGACTGTGCGCCGCAAAACAGTAAGGTACCTGGTCCTCCATCATAAGTACATATGTATGCTAGGCTAGCTAGACTTTTGCGGGGCGCACAGTTTCCGGTAGGCTAGTCATGTCATGAGAATGTTGGACGACGAACCAGCCCGCAAAGAACCTTATGAGGGGTCGTCATCCGCACGTACGCTCCACAATGTAGTTGGTAGGGCTGCTGATAGGGCCAACATGAATTTGTTCTTGTTGTTGTTTACGAGTTTCCTCCAGCTAACTAAATCCCTATACTGGGTTATTCAATTAGTTCAGCGCTTCAATAACATAGGGCGTTGCAGCAAGGCTGAATTAATTTTGTTGACTGTTCTCGGCGTTCGTCGTCACGCCTCATTTTTTTCTTATTTTGATCCGGCGTTTCAGACGATTGGGCTTCCCGGTAACGTATCTGATCGGCTTCCGTTCTCGCTTCCCGTTGCTCCTCCGTTCCAAATGATCGAGCTTCCCAGTGTTGTATACGCACTTTGCTATTCGCTGTCCGGTGTCACGCAACTACGGTGTGGAAAATTTCACGTGGATTGGTCCATTAGATTTCCACAGATATAAATATGGCAGCTACACATAATTTTGGCTATGGTTAATGTCTACGGTTACTGGGGTCAATGAATAAATGTCTATACTGGGGTCAGATGTGTATCAGATGCTCCTGGTTACGCTCCGTGTGGCCCCCCAGTATGCCTTCGATCTATCTGGGGTGCAACACGAACCGTAAATCGGAGCGTAAAACGTCACATCGTTTTCGCTTCGTGCGGCAGGTTTAAAATATAAAACCGAAATGTCAAACGTGTTTACATTCGTGTTTTTGGTCCGAGAAAACAGAAATCGAAGAGAAATACATTGATTTCTGAATATTTATTCTTCTTTTTTCTATTAGAAAGCTTGTCACCATCACCAGGCGTGTGACGATGGTCATTCTGACAAGTCTGGTAAATTGGGCCGGTATTAGGAAACTGTTCATGGTTTCAAACATGCCATGGCCATGGCCATGCTATCGTGGGGGGGCCATGGGGCCATGAAGTCGATAAGGGGGTAATAAATGTTTTGACGACACTCAATCGTTTTTTTAAGGATCTGCCGCATGGTGAAAATCTGATCAGTGGTAAACTTTCCTCTTCCCAATCCTTCCTGATAGTGGCCAATTAACTCATCAACGTATCGATTCGCTATCCAACACCCCAGCTATTATTTGATGAATCTTACGTTCGAAGATCTCTTCTCCCTTTTCGTGCGCTCGGCAACAATCCCGTCGGTGCATGATGCTTTGTTATATTTTAGTCGACAAATGGGCCTGCGGGTCTCTTCGATGCTCGGCGGAAAAAGTAGATTTTTATCCGCCAGTGGGTGTTCTGGGTGCTCGGTAAATTGGTCGTTGAGTAGTTCATCAAAATACTGAGCCCACCGCGAGAGGGCCTCTAGCTGAATTTCTCACCTTGTCGCGGCAACAAGCGACCTTGGGTATGAAATTGTTTCGATGACTTGATGTTGCTTTTTAAAATTGTCTTGTGGGTCTTTATCACACTCTGTCTTCCTCAAGTTCAACTACCCCTTTGTTCCTCCCACAATCGCTTCTTGTTTTGTGAACTCGTTTCTCTACTTTTTTGACCTATTTACGCTGTTATGCGTGCATTTTTTTTTTCAAACGGCTGAATATTTTTCGATGGTTTTCGATTAATTTGAAAGGTTGATTCATATGTATGAAATACAATTTCGGTTGCGGAAAATTGGGAAATATGAAAAACTTATTGCCAAAGTAGCAGGTTTTCTACTGAAATGGTACGATATTTGAAAAGCCCATTTCATTTAAGCTAATTTTCACGTCGGTGGTTATGTTAAGAAGCAGAATTGTCGTTCTCGGGGTTCGAAAAACCCACACGTCGTGCAAGAAAAGCCAATACACCCAAAACGACTGACTGTTTGGTCGGTGCAGATTTTGGTCTGGGGACATCATCGGCCGCCGTATGAATGAACGGAAAAGGAGCCGCAGTAACCGTCGATGGTGTACGCTACCGAGCAATGTGGCTGATTTGATCTTCTGCGAAATTGAAAGAAAAAGTAAGTACATGAAAATGAAAGTACAAGCATCGAAAAATATTATGCCGTTTTTATTTTATAACCAAACGAAAAAGTATACGCCTATTTGACCACTCTTTAGTTGCTGCGGAGTCCTGATTTGGAAAGTCGAATATACGTATCCCGGGGAAATTCAAATATCGCGATACTTTTTGAACGGCCATCTTAAGCAAAACAACTTGTGTTAATCGCATTCGAGGATGAAACACTTTGTATTACTTTTTCACTACATTTTGATGTCCTTTCTGAGCCACGAAACGTTCAAGGCATCGAAATACGCCTCGATGTTTGCGATGATTTCTTCCTTTAATTTGAATCTTGTTTCATGTTTCATACAACACTTTACACCACTTTAATTATGTAGCCTAAAAAGTAACAAAACGATGCGTGTTGAATTACAAAGAAGACTGATTTTTTTTTCCCAATTCTTTCTCGCAAACCACGTTCTTCCGTGTGCGTCGTGTATTTTAGCTTTATTTTCTCTTCATTTCGTTGTTTCTTCGTTGAGGTTGCATAATAGTTTACGATAGTTGTTCGTATGCAGGTAATCGTTTGAATTTAGCATTTTTTTCGTTTTTATTGTGTAATAGAAAGTGAGTAAATGGATGTAAGACGGGAATGTGTACTACTCATTTCCGAGAGGATGTACTAACAAATACTTTTTGCATTAGTTTTTAATAAATTAACAGCGTTAGTTTTTTGCAGATTTGACCAGCTTTTAATGTACTTTAGCCACTCTGCAGATTGCCCATTAGATGTTATTCGTACGACGTATAACAATCCATGTTTTACTGTTTTTGTTATGAAAAAATGTCATAACATTCTGTTTACTTTAAGTGATCGCATTGCATTAAACATAAAACAAGTTTTCGATTTGATGTGTTTTATATATTTATACTTATATTAAAAAAAAAAAATTCTACATTTATTTACAGTCGCTCAATGGTGGCAATGCTAGTAAGCTGATCAAAAGTCTCTTAAAAAGAAATTTCTGAAGCGTTGTACGTGGTGGACAGCATATTTATGGTACACATTGCAAGAAAGTTAATGCTTGGACATGGATGAATATAACGTAACAACTTACAACGTTAATCTTACCGCACCTATTTTTTCTATCAATCCTGACTTCATTACACAATGGTAAGTACAAGATTGTTTTCAAAATAGGAATAGCTTAAAAAAGCGACAAATTAATAATAGTGATTATTAATTTTCAAATATACTCACAAACGACTCCATAGTAGACAAATTCACGTATTGGCATATGTTAAACCCAACAGTTGTTCTTTTATCGAACACTAGCGATAAACTATTTGACGGATTGTTGGCATTAGTAAAACATTTCCAATGCATTAACTTCAATATATATTTTATTCTGACTGCCATCGTTGTCCAGTTGTGTTCTTGATAGCGAAACCTGTTGGTAATGTCTTTAATTGTTTTTGAAGAGTTTTGGATTGGATCAGCATCGTTCGATATGGTTCTAGGATAACTGGATCTGGTATAAGAAAAGGTTCCGAAGTATTTAGCCTCCACCCACACCACTCACATATCCAAAACCATATTATAATTATCGTTTCGTTAGGTTTGTTATTTTATTTCGATTTAAGGGTAACCTTCTCATAAATAAGGCCTCATATCTAGGAACGGTTCATCCTCGATCGCACTGCTTCATATTTTCAAAAGTATTCCAACTACTTCAACTGCAAGCTTGATTTTTTGAGAAATCAACAAACTTTAAACGTTTGACAAATTCACGTCAAGAATATTTAAAAATGTTTTTCATATTACAGAATCACAGAATATAATATAATATAATAAGATAACTAAATAATACAATACAATTAGAACTGCGTTTGTTTTGGTTACATATACATTGAATATTATTCTTTACTTTAACGGCTGTTGATTATCAGTTGATATCCAGTCACAATAAAATGAAGCTGGATAAATTTAACATGATACATTGTCATAATTTTTGGACCCTTGTCATTCATTTTTAAACCATTTAGTTAAACTATCCGTGACTAATCCACATTTAAAATACGGAGAAATGAAGCGGACAAAATCAATATGTTCTTCCAAACCCATAGCAAAATTCTCAGCATCCATCAGAGACACGAAAGAAATGACGAAGGATATACGAAAAGATGATCTAATGGAAATTACGCTTGGTGTCGCGTATCACGCGAGTCTTATTATGATCCGTTTCCCCGTCGTCCTTCGTTGTGTGAAACCTTTCCTTAAATAAGAACATCATCATCATTAAATAAGGACATAAAGAATCTTATAGCATAAATTTGCTGTAGCTCTGGATCACCATCATCATAAAATAAACATTTTATAGTTTGAATGTGTTCAGGATTTTGACGATGTTCTGCGAAAAAACAACACTTGATACAAACATTCACGCGTGGATAGTTACCTTGCATAATGCCTTACGTTAATCGTTTCGTTTGTTGGAAACCTTTATTATTTATTTTTATTAATTATTATTATTTGTTATTCATTTATTAGACTACACAATTGTTTCAACAAGATCATTTCATGCATAAATACGTCCCTGTGCGCTCTTCTAAGATAAAAAAAAAATTTCTTGAATAATATATTTTTTAGAATAATTGGAGTTACGCTTGTTGCACCTTCGCTTCATTCTTATTTACAGAATAATGTTTAATTCATCCTCAAGTTCTATCAACTATTTCTGCGATAACTGATCAATCTGCAAACTATGTAACACTGATAGCATAATTGAACAGAATCTGCAATTTACGATTTCTCACATTGACTGGATGAAAGATATCTTAACCCAAATGATGACATCAGTGAGCATTGTTCACAAAACACTCATCATAGCATTTCTCAATGTTTGTTAACACCCCTCAGAAAAAAACGTAATAGCTAACAGAAGAAACTTAAATGAATCACGAACGATAGACCAGTCAAGAGGCTACTAATTCCGAAAGCTTCTTTATTAATCGCAGTACTATGCAATATAATTCAAAAAACACTTGGTGAACCGCTCCCCATTTAATATTATGTACTAAATCACGATGTCGTAGATATTTTTACGACGCTAAATGGCTATAGGTTTAGGTTCTCATAATACGGTATATGGTCGATCGATGAATGTCATTCGGACGGAATCAAAATTATTTTTCTGTAATATTAAGACTATTAGGTCTGACGGTGTTTTGTTGCAAAAATAGTTCTTTTATAAACAAATCGTTCATTACTTTTATACACAAAAAGTTACAATTCTTTCAAAATTATTCGTTGCCGTTTTCCATTGTACTCTGTTGTATTTTCCTTCAGCAATCTTGTACTGGCCTCGTTGAGATCGAGAACTGGTACTCAGATATTTGCAACTGATCTACCTATGCCAGATCCATCCATCTGCATCGCCTTTAGGCATTATCGTTCGTGCTCTGGATCTGTTTTTAAGCGTTTTCCAGACCATATTGATCCTGTTACATACACAATTCGTTTGTTACGCCGCTACGTTAATGTGGCCTCACATTCTACGTTTTCTTACCTCTACCTTACCTCTTACCAATATATATCAAAGTATAGAGTTTCAAGCAGGTCTAATAGGACTCTGCCACTACTTGACATTACTTGACTACTTGCATGGTGTATTGATGGTAGGTGGACAGTTTCACCGTGGTATCTTAATAGATGGTGATGGCTAAGCTCGGAAAGGAATGTAGCTGGCATGATACTGCTATGCTATCGCTGCTGTGGACTAGAGACGTTATTTAACATGTTTCTCTTTGAGCTCAGACACACTAGGATATACCAGGTTCAGGATTTGGGCTGAGATGTATATAGAGGAGCTATACAAAGAGTTATGGGAGTATATGTAGCACTCACTACGTCCGTTGCGGATTCTCGTCATGCGATGCCTATCCGCCTGCTTTCCGAAGTGCGAATTACACCAGACTGCCACACCACACCAAAGGGAATGACACCGAAATGCACGTATTATCTCCGAACAGCTTCCTTTTTTAAAGTAAATGTTAACATCACTAATATTAGTAGTGTTCGTTCTAAACGAAGCTTTGCACGGGTTATATGTAAACAAGTGTTATATGAATGGCATTGAAATATACATTACACATATTGGTTGTAGAATTTTATCGTCAAACGTTTAGTATATATATTACAATATAATATACCAACTCTTATAGTATTATGGTAATTTTATGTACAACGGTACATGGGAAGCTAAGCTATTAGCTGCCAAAGCAACGAGATTTATATATTTGATATCCTTGTCAGATTTTCAAAATCTTCTTAATAAGTTTCGCAAAAGAAATAAACAAGCCACATCTTATAATATTTTTTAAATCTTAGAAGAACGGACTGGGCCGTATTTTTACATTTTTTAATTGTATTTAGTTAACATTTCTACGTGCATTTTAAATCATGTTTTTAATCACTAACAGAGCATTATATTAATTGAGAATAACTTTTCAATTAAAATATGCGAGAATTTTTTTCTCATCGCATACACATTTTCATCAACATCCATAAACATTGTAGTAAGTAATCCTAAGAGTTGCATTGAAGCATTTACTTTTTTAATAATCTAAACAAAGTTGGTCTTAGATTTAGTTGGTGAAATATTGGAGTCTGAGAAATGGAGAAATGGAAAATTGGAAACAGAACACTATACGAAATTTTCACTACAATTGCCCTCGTGTGAACTCCCGTGACCGGTATGAACAATCGGCAAGCGTTGTAAACGTAAATATTACTAGAGATCATGAGTGACAACAATCATTGAACCTCATCCTAGTATTGGAGATCAAATGTTTGCGGGATGCATATGGAAATAAAATACAGCTCATCATTAATAGCTATGGTGCGGAGCTATTTTTCGATTAAGTCGCCAATGATGGTAAAAAATGACTCTTGCTCTCCACGGAGTTTTACATACAACGTTTTACATTTGCAACCAGCAGATTTGCATATCCATGACACGTTAGTCAAACGAGCAGATTTTGTTCAAAAACGAAGGAAATGAAATAGTTCCACGATCAGGAATAAAAGAGAAGTAGCAAAGGAGGTGATAAAAGAAACCCACGTGTCGCTTGAAAAACATTAGAATGATATGCCTTTAATAAAAGGCACCTAATATTTCTCCGATTAAATTAGAGTTGTTTTTATAACGTTTGATTGAAGTTGATTCTTGTTTAAAGTACGCAAAAAATAATCTATTTTTCGTTAGTTATATATATGACACCTGTTAAAAGATGTTTTTTTATCTTTTATTTATAGGAAACTGAGACGTAAGCAAGAAAAAAATTGCAAGTTTCTTTATCGACGATTTAACCTATTGCACTATCCCGAGTGTCGTAATTTATTGGATACTTCAGTTTATCATCGATTGCTGCAGAAGGTGAAGGATCCTCAAGGTTTCATAGACATAAATCAAGCCTCTCAGACGGAAGCCGATAATGTATCTGAAGGCGATTTGAATGATTACTGGAGTTGGCTGAAATTAGGTGACTTTAACCCTATAGAATCGATAAACCAATCTTCCTATGACTTTGGAAACGAAAATACATCGTACCAGAACAACGTATCTGACTTATATGGAATGAACAATGAATACGAGACAAGTTCAGTACAAGTTCTTCCACCATTCGAACTATGGCAGTCAATATTCATTGCAATTTGTTTGGCTATCTGTATTATTCTTACAATCGGCGGCAACATATTAGTCTTGTTAGCGTTTATTGTAGATCGAAGCATAAGACAACCTAGTAATTACTTCATCGCTTCGTTGGCGGCGACAGATATGCTTATTGGTAAGATAACAATAACCAATTGATAACAGCTCAGCACATATTCAATAAAAGTGTATGTTTTCTTTTTTCTTTCTACGACAATATTGATGAACAGGAACAGTCTCCATGCCATTCTATACGGTGTATGTGCTTATGGGTTATTGGGATCTGGGACCTCTTCTTTGTGACCTGTGGCTGTCGGTGGACTATACAGTTTGTTTAGTATCACAATACACCGTACTGTTGATAACCATCGATCGTTTTTGTTCTGTAAAGATAGCGGCAAAGTATCGCAGCTGGCGAACGAAAAACAAGGTTATATGGATGGTTATGATTACATGGATCATACCGGCGTTATTATTTTTTATTTCCATTTTTGGGTGGGAGCATTTTGTTGGATACCGTGATCTATTACCCGGCCAGTGTGCGGTACAGTTTCTGAAGGATCCCGTTTTCAATACTGCACTTATAATTGGCTATTATTGGACAACGCTTGTGGTACTATTTGTGCTTTACGGTGGGATTTACAAAACAGCCTACGACATGCAGAAAAAAAGTGAAGCTAAACAACGTAAAATGCAATCAATGGTAGCTCTTAGCAGTGCTATGACGGGCATGGCAGGACGCGCTGCCGGAATTGGAATATCAAAAACTCAGAGTACGCTGCTCAGCACCGATAGACCATGTACTACAGCACTTCAAAACGACCACGGAGATTTATTAATAGCATTCAATGGCTCAAAAGCTTTGAAAACTCCTACTGGCAATAGCTTAGAGGACGGTAAAACAGTAAATCGGCTTCCTTTAGAGAAACAAAATAAGAATTCATCAACAACTAGAGCTACGGAGACTACTACCACCTGTCGCAGCACAACGTCGCCAAACTCAATTGACAAAAGGTATAACGAGAATAGATCAGATGTAGAGCATTCCAATAGCCCCGGATTCGACTCTGATGAAGATAGTGCAAACGGTATTAATGTAGAACAGGAGCAGTTAACAAAGATGACAACAAAACACACGTCTTTAGCTGGTCTACTCGTTGAAGCTTCATCTGCCGTCCTTTCCTCGCGCTATAATGGGTCCTTAGTTACGACTACCGTGACACATGTTGACGGTATCAACCAGCAATTGATGAAAATTGCTAAACATTCTGACACTGCAACTGGGCATGAAACTTTGTCGAATATTCTAGAATTGAATAGTCCAGATGACTCTGTATCTATATCTGATCCACAACAGAAAAGGCTTTGTACTTCAGGTAAACCTTCGCCACTGCTCTCACCTTTATCTACAGTGGGTAACATCGATTCACATAGTCCTAGCGACCGTCACGACATAACAAATGTTGGAGATAGTGGTGCATCAAATATGATTATAACACCTCCGCTTGGCTTTCAAACAAGACTGGTCTCATCCGATAGTTCACGTTCAACTGATCGCCTAAGTGGCATAGTTAGTTTGGGAGATTCCATTGCTACATACGACGCCATGATCACGATGGATGGAGCCGATTATAGATTTATGGACGAAACCTCCATTATGCTTTCGTCTCCACAATACGAAAATCCAACGTCCAGCATGCGTGCTCCAGTTGCTAATGATTTTGCAATTCAACCTCTTCGGCATGAACACCAAATGCATCTGTACAATGTATATACGAACCCTTATACTGCCGCATCGCACATTTCAAAAGCCTCATTTAGTCAATCAGATGGGCAAAGCTTTGCAAATCCTTCCCTTTTACAAAAAGCTTTACTGCGTGCAACAGCGCAACTACAACAACCAGCACCAACAGTTGTCATGAGCTTGTTTCACATGGACAGTGAAAAGCATTCATCGGAACTATCAATTCCGCCATCCAAATCGAAAAGTAACAATACCACCGTTAACATAAGCGTACAATCTGAAACTATGGACAATCCGGCAGCAATGGACAGCATTAGCTGCAGCAGTTCTTGTAAACTCAACACAAACCTTGAAATTAGCCAAAATGTTTTTCAGCGCAAGGATAGTAAGGTAATAGTGAAATTCGATGAACAACATGCATTGATGGAAACATCAACTAAAAGTGTTTATACAGGAAGTGATGCACCTACTACGATTGCGATTGCAGCCAAATCATCTAGTTTATCAATAGCGGCAAAACCAGACAATGTGGTTAATAGTATAGGCCCACGGATAGTTGTTAATCCCAAGAAACGTGCGGAGTGTGAACCTTGCAGCAGTTCAGGATTTTTCCGGTCACTTGGTAGAAGGCTAAAAGGTGGCCGTAAGAAACCTGTCATTGACCCTTTCAATTTACCAGGTCGACAGAAGTCCAAATCTGAAAATCGTGCCCGAAAGGCTTTCCGAACCATATCATTTATCTTGGGTGCCTTTGTAGCTTGTTGGACTCCCTACCATGTATTGGCTCTAGTCGTAGGATTTTGTTCGACGCCTCCTTGCGTGAATGAACACCTGTTCATGTTTTCATACTTTCTATGTTACGCAAACAGTCCAATGAATCCTTTTTGTTATGCTTTAGCCAATCAGCAGTTTAAAAAAACATTCACCCGCATTTTACGGGGCGACCTACATATGACTTAATTTTCTTGTAATGGACACTACGATTTCAAATTAAACCTAGACTAGAATTATTCGAGAATGAAACTAACGTTACAAATTTGCAAATAATAATACCAAATAAGGGAAATTATTCATAGAGCTTAATATACACGGAATAATTACTTAAGATCAAGATTTGTTTCAAGCTAAATGACTCGTCCACGTATAGGACAATAATAGAATTAAAATTGAATATTGAATGTAATGTTCAACAAACAAACCGTAGTTGTTATTAGAAGTACAATATAGGAAATTAATTAAAGAAAAATTAAAGTTAAATAAAAATGATAAATGACCAACATTCAAAAGACTTCCCACTATGTTTAAAGATGCAATTATAAGCTCCAATAAAACCCCCGTTATTCCAGTATTATCACATGAAGTTGCTACTGAAGAGGAAATAATTTTTCAAGTCACTGCAAGAAAATATGTAGGTCATATTCATTTTAATACATACACAGCAGAGTTTATAGACAAAATGAAAACATATATGAAATCGGTTTTTGAAAGTTATCCCTATTTTTCAGTTGTTTATATCTTCCTACGTTTCTTAACTTCATGCAATGAAATTCAATTTGTAAACATGAACATTAAATTAATAAAAGTATATGTATAAAAGTATAGAAAAGACAATAGAAAGGAACCAAATCATTTATATGGTACATAATCCCTTGTTAGAGATAATAACCAATTGTAGACTGGTACAAAAGAGTGGTGCATACAATAAATTCGGAAGAAATAGCATCTCTCGATATAAAAAGCCCTTTATAAGCATGACAAAACATGTCAATAATTTTATATACATTTTAACCATGTATTTGTTGGAATATTTAGGAATTTGTAAACGGAATATATCTCAATCGCAATATAAAATAAAGTGTTTAAAGGGTGACGAATTTACAATAACACCCAGAAAAAAAAATAAGCAAGTTGGACCTAGTTGTATAAAAAAGAATAGAATTAGTAGTGTTCCAATCGTTCAAGCTATGAAGCTCAAGGAAAGTTTTATAATTCGTTATTATTGTACGAATATTTTAACAATACGAGATCGATACGATACGAACGATACGAGGTTGAAGATACTTTACCACTCCGTTTTCATTACGATTCAGCATTGCAACAAAAGTCCGACGTGTCAAATAACAATTTGTAAAACTCATACCATTTTCCTATCTGGATTGAGCCCCTCACAAGAAAATGGTATTAGTTTCTGGTTATTACAAAAATGGTTTTTGGTTAAATAAATAACTCGTTTTGTATCTATGTATGTGTGATGCTTTTTTCCTTTTTCTATTGGATTTTTTCATAAAAAAACCCACGCAAAAATTAATACTGAACGACAATATTTATAAACAATATTATATATACAATCTTGTGGATAATTCAAATAAGGACGATATGTTTGTAGTGATACATAAACAAAATAAAAATGTTGAATATAAGTAATGAATATTTTATACAATAGGAAATAGTCTAGAGGGCGCAGAGATTGTGTTCTTCTGAAAGTCTGCGTTGTATTCAATTCCGCTTTAAAGTGCGTATGTGTGCTAATTGCATGCTTTTCTGCAAAAAGCAACAAATAAAATATCTCAGTCTGCTATAAATGCGTACATAATGAAAGTCATATTTCTTTGTGTTATTATTGTTAATAAACTAATGTTTTCCCTTTTTTTATTTGCCTTTCACAGCGCAATGAAATCCTTTAAACAATGTCTTTTCTGCTTTGATAAACGAATTAATATAAACGTTGAATACAGTCCAAAGTACAGTACATTTCTGAGGCTTGCAGCTTATAATAACGTTCGAAAAAGTTTTGATGGCGTTTGTTTCGATTTTTATAAGGCGCCCTGAGAAGAGATTTATTGTTTTTTGTATACCGATACCGGTGTGACAGAGGGGTTGGCGGAGGGCCAACAACCCCACCCGTAAAAAACACACCGTTACAGTAAGCAACAGAGATTGGTATTGTCTCTGATGCAAGCCAAGACCGCTCGGCGCATATAGCCGAATAAGAAGAAGATTTATTTTAGCAAAATAGCACACCATTTTCGACATTTTTTTAAGCACACATTTTCTCCTTTAAGCTTCTGCTTTAAGGAGACTTCTGCTAATCTATAATCTAAAATTTATTCAATAAACATCGCTGTAACTGATTCCAAGCCTGAGTTTGGTACTATCGCTGCAGAATGCGCGTCAACAGCTGACCGTTCTATTTATAGCCGCATGGAGACGCCCTTCGAACATCGCAGTACTTCTTTAGCGGCTCTTGAGACCCAATTCTAATCTCACTTTAGGTAGTCTCAAGAACCTCTAGAATCGATTTCGTAAGAACACCTACATAGCGTTTCGGGGCCCTATGTGAGGCCCCACTTATACCCCAAATTCAGCAAACCAAAACTGTCCGGCAAAAGTATAGCAATTGAACATTTGAAAGTAAAAACCTGAGATTATTGTCTTTTGAAACCGCTCTTTAAACATGTCGAATTTTAGTTTAAGATTCCATGAGCAAAATTATGACAAATGAACGTCATTTTGATTTAATATCGTGTGCTGGCATAGCCATTTGCGTCCATAGGTTAATTTGAAGTTTGATGTTGAAATTGTTGAAATTGTTGAAAAACCAATGGTATTGAAAACTATCCGACAAAAGCGGGATAGCAGTAAGTTAAATAATCAAGGGGTATGAAAAGGACAAGCGACGTATTTAAGCTGCGGAGTGTAAGAAATTAACACCGAGACTTATGGTGAATATCTTCACCAAATGATATTGCAAAACTATTCGACAAAAGCGGTGTTGTAGTCGGTTTAATAATCGGTTAATTATATTTTTCAAGCTTGGGAATAGGGGCTCTTCAAGGCCTGGGATGGAAGGGGAATGCGGCTAAGCTTAGAGTGAAGTGTTTTAAAGGAAACGGAATTCGTTGCCTCATTGAACCAATCTAGACAATTAAGCAAAACACGCTGACAGACAGTACATTCGAGACAGATCTAAGAAACACATCCTAAGTTAAACAAGTATCTAAACATCTATATAAAAAAATATTTATTTAGCTTTTTATTTGTTTATTTATAATTTCGATAATGTCCGTATATAGTAAATGCACCCTACAAACGCATTCATTTATCAGTACTTCACCCAGCGATACCACCTTCGAGTAACAGATTCACAAAGTTTTGTACGTTGCTGTGCAAATTGTAAAAATTATTGTTAAACGTTTGTACTTCTTCTAATACTTTTTCAAACGATGTCACGTTTGGAAGCATGCTATAACATTATAGAAAGTTAATTAAGGTTAACGTCATTGTTTTATAGCAAATATTTCCGGAGAGAACTGTCATTGGAATTGGAATATGGCGGCTGTAGCTTATGCGTAACTCATGCAAAACTAAATGTGTTTTAAATGACGTTTGTTTGGATGTAGAAGTTTCAGAAAATAAAGTAAACTAAGATAACTGGTATTAACAAAATAACTGGTACGATCATACGTGTTCAACGTTCGGTTTTGCAAATAATAATTCGCCAGTAGATACTTCGTCTAACACAAAAACGTCAATACAGACATTCGTATTATTTTCATTAAAGTGCCAAATATTTAAGTTAAAATTAAATTGAATGTAACTGCGGGGACAGACGAAGCGTAACGTAATGTTTTTGGCATTTCAGATTAATGCCAAACGGTTGCGCTTCTTTCAAAACGTATGTGTTTTGGCCGAGGCGTAAACAAATAAATTTTACGCTAGCTTTTACGCTTCGTGTGACCTCCCAGTAACGATTACACTTTGTAATCTCTTGCATATCAGTTTGCGTGAGGTGTAACAAGGCGAACAAACAACAAGGACTAACAGGTTCATTTTGGACCATAGTTTCCAAACTTCAAGCTGCTGAGTTAGAGATCCTACTTTACAGTAGGATCTCTAACTTGACATATCGTTCTACGATGGACTTTATTTTCGATTCTTCTCATCCCCGTGCTTAGGGGAAATCAACGTTACTTGTTTGAAGCCAATTTACGTAGGACTCGTGCGGATTAGTATTTATTTTCATTATGTTGTCTGCTGCATTTCGATCTGCCTGCAAACCACATCGACTAACAGTAAATACCATTAACACAATTGCACTGATTATGGATACGAATAACCTTAACCTTTACTTAGATTCGCTGGTTGTGTGCTACCGGTGAAGCCGGTACCATCAAAGATGTGGGCAGCGCACACAAATCACAAATCAGCAAAGCAATGAAGGCATATTTGGAAAGAGCCAAGGAATATGAACGTTGCTTGAAAGTGGCACAGATCGAATATAAGCTAGGCAAACGCCACTTGGCTAATATGATGGGGGTTGATGTGGACAATTTTACCAAGCAGGACATAGACCTTGCCATTCAGTATTTATTTCCTTCTGCTCTGTACGATCCGGGCGCTCGACCAACTTTGAAACCACCGGAAGAATTCATCCCAAAAACGAAGGGAGCAGAGTTTGACGAAACAGGTCGTCCATTCCACTCGTTTTTCTACACAGGACGACCAAACTTCTTCCAGCTTCTTCATGTATGGAAAAATCTGCAGTATTCTCTTGATAGTGTTTGCAAAATAGCGTTAGTATTTGTGGTGAATTGATATCCAACTTTCTTGTTATAGGATATTGGCGAAAACATAAACAAGTTGAATGCAATGGAAGACATTACAAAAGAAAAAGGAAACTCAAAGGTTTTGACTGATAGAAAACTGTGAGTATGGGGTTTTAAAGGTGTATAAATAAGCGAACATGGTCTGTTGTCATTGTATATGTGTTCGATAAATTTCAGCAATATCAATGGATCCGAATGGCTTTCCAAGGAACTGCTAGAAAAGAAGATAGTCGAAACTATTACAGATACTGAATATGATAATTACGTGAACGCAATGAATCGTCTTGTTTCTCATCCATTATCGGAGCATGCAAAAAGCTTTGTTTTTCAGTACAGAAAGCCATTGATATCGAAGATTGAAAACGACACAATTGCTGCCCCCCAAGAGGATTCGGATGGTCGTCAATTTGTAACCATATACGGTACGATATCTGTCAATTTTTACTAGCATTTGTCCTCTAAAAGCGATGGCATGTGTATTTTGTTGGTATCCGAGCTATTTCTTTTAAAAGACTTCCTTTGTTTCGATAGAGTGCCTGCGGAAAACGGCTCGCGGTGATGTAACGATGAAATTTCCTGGCTCCGGAAGTGTAGAGATTAACGGACATGACTTACGCAACATGGGTTGTACGCAGCATCGGGAACAAGTGAGTTTTTTGCCTTAACTGCTCAAATATCGTAATGTTTCGTCGTTCGAATTTTGAATTTCTTCTTTTCTGTAAAAATTATCCCTTGTCAACATCTTCGATCTTCATCTTCTTTCGTTTGTCTCGGATTGTCGTTTGAATGGCTTATAGGTAAAAAAAAATGAATGACACTTTGACTCGAAAATCCAACAACAATACAATAAAATGTGCTAAGATTTTATTTTAGAAGCAAAGTATTTAACCTCTGACGGGAGCATAAAGGCCATTACGCTATAGTACAGTACATAAACTCTACCGAATGGTTCTAAATTTGCCCGTATCCATGCTGGTTCGTGTTGTATGAGTGTTACAGCTAAAGCACCTGTGTTGATCTTTTTCTTGTAGACAAATATGTATTTGTCATTTACTACAAATGTTAGCCGCTTTCTACTAGAATATAATATTGTTTATTCTTATCTAGGATAACTTCAAAACTAATGTGTCTTGCGCATAATGATTAACAATTTTCTTTATTTAAATCACATTTTGCTCAGTAAAAAAAAAATAAGAAAAACGATTCATAGAATATGACCGGGATAAACGATTAAATTTGTTCTCATCTGAAGATATATTTTTTGTAGAAATCTTCAATACGAATAACAATGAATAATAGATTCCCCCATGAATGGTCTGAACGACTTTTGTCTATAATTACATGTTATAAATCGCATCTAAGTCTATATATGGATGTTCAAAATAGGAACGGAATGTATTGTAAATAAGCAAATGCAACCAGCAAACAGTTCTTTACCACGTTTCAACAAGCTTTCAAGAATGTAAATGTTTGGACGGGATCTAATTTCAAGCTACTCTTAGAATATCTATTTTTGACCCGCTTTGGTCAATAACGTCAGGATTTGATGCAGCATTTGTTGGTTTTGTTCGACCGATACCCGTAGTTCAGCAATCTCTGCCACGATCGTGCCAATGTTTTCGGAGTTTTCGTCCAGCTTATTGGTGATACCATACAAAGTGGGTGTTTCATAGACGTAGCCAAACTTTGCAGAATGTTCGGTACCAGTCGGCGTAGTGGCACCGAAACCTCCGTGTCTATGAATGTTAACTATCGTGTTGCTACTATCAGACCGATCGAACCAGCCGGATTTGTGCGACGCACTAGTTCCATTAGTTCCCATACGAACGAACGGATCGTCGTACGTAGTGTTGTTGCGAATGCATGCAAAGCTTTTGCGCAAATAATGCTTCTTTTGCTTTGCCACATCGTAAGCTGCCATCATTATGTCGCGCGGGAGCCTAGTTTCGCCAGGATTAAGAGGTTTAACGCTTAACACTACCCTGTACGCTTGTGGGGATACGAGTGCAGTATAGTAAAGAAGATTTCGCAGCCAGTTTGGGAGCCAGCCATTAAACAGTGCCGATTCAATATACGAGATTAGTTTCGTCTGACGTACGAGCTTTGAGAGACCAGCCGTTTTCTTAAGTCCCTGAATATCGTGCACTGCTATACCGATGAGTAAATTCATCAAAATAACGGTAACAAATAGCAGAAAAAGCACAAACGTTATCTGGGCACTGATCTCTAGCAGAAACGGGGGATCTTTTCCGTCGGGATCATTAATTAATAACTCAAGATCCTGCTCGCCTGTCATCATTACCAACACCGTAATGAAGCCCATGAATGGGTTGGCGAAGGAGGAGGAGGACGGAAAGATAACACAGAAGCTGATTGTGAACCCGATCAGCATACAGGAGTACGCCATGAAGAGCTTTGCAAATTCGACCTGCACTTTCGTATACATGGCAACGTAGGCTCCAAAGACCGGAAGTTGGCCAATCATCAACATCAAATTAGTCCATCCTAACAATACTGCAAACGCTCCAACATGATTCTGCCACGTGTACGTTCGCTTCGTGTAAATGTAAGAAATAACGAACACGCTTAAAATTATAAACCACTCGATAACGTTTTCGGTTTGCGTGACGTAATGTCGCAACGAGTTGTAGCCAGTTATGCCGTAGATTTTGCGACATATCTCGATTGCGGTGATCGCCACCAGCACCATCCATTGCATTTCAATCACGAACGGATTGTTACGCAACATGTCACCAAAGATAGATTGTTTCTGGCACAGTTCTTGCTCTTGAATCGTTTCCTTCATGTCCTTGCTGCCATTGTAGCAATTGTGAGCGAGAGCAGTCAACACATAGAGTGTAAGAAACAGTACAAATGTAAAGCAAAACAGCAGCCGGGCAATGTAGTATTTGCGGATCTTGTTCCATTTGATATACAAAAACGCCGAGCAGAGCGGATGTTGAAGAAACTCTTTCTGGCCGTCGTCGACAAATGTGTTCAAATAACTGATCTCGCGAGGGTGGCAATGTTGCATAATACTGCGAAAATCCAGTTCTAATTCAACCTCTCGGCTCGATGAGTCCTGCGAGTGTGTTAGTGTAATCGCCGCATCGAGCTTGCACTGTATGACTCCAAGTGATGCCGGAGTTTTACGGCTAATTATGTTCAGCGCGCTGGTACCCTTACGAGATTTCATTGTCACATCGGCTCCGTGGTAGAGCAACGTTTCAACACACGGTCCAAGCGCATCTAGTGCAGCCAAATGTAGCGGAGTGAAGCCATATACATCACGTTGGTTAACATTGGCCCCCCAGGCTATAAGTGTTTCAAGCATTTCAACCGCAGCATCCGATTTACCGACGGCTGTATGCAGAGGTGTCCGTTGATCGAAATCTGTTACATTAGGGTCGCTTCCTCCTAATTTAAGGAGTGCTTCCAAACAGTCCGCACTTCCACTACGTGCTGCGAGATGAAGCGGCGTAAAGCCGCGATGATTGCGCGCTCGAACGTCGGCTCCTCGAGCTAAGAGCTGTGTCACACAATCCAGGTTTCCCTCGTCAGCTGCCAGATGCAATGCCGTCATTTCCTTGTCGCCTTGACGTATGCGAACATTCGGATTAGCTGTTGGACACTCGAGCAAAGCACTAAGACATTGCCCGTGGCCTAGGTCAGCGGCCAAATGGATCGGATTAGTGCCGTTTCGTTCGAGAGCATTCACGTCGGCTCCCTGGGCAATAAAAAAACGCAAACACTCGATAGCGTTCGAACGAACGGCGCAATGAAGAAGCGACTCTTCGCACTGGTGCTTGTTGGTCGGTATATCGATGCGGGCCCCATTCGCTATTAACAATTCAGCGGTGGATAGTGAATTACCGAATGCTGCGCAGTGCAGCGGAGTATACCATTTGGGCTGCATGTTCACGTCTAGTCCTTGGCGAATAAGGTACGCCGTACATTCGGTGCAACCACTAAACGCTGCAAGATGTAACGCAGATAACCCATTACTGTCACAGAAGCTTATCTCTGCACCGAGTCGAACACACTGTTCGAGTAAGTGAAATTTGCGCAAAAAAGCCGCCCAGAGGAAGGAAATATTCTTCTCTGTCCTATCAGGAACTGCAATACCGGCAGGTGAGGTGCTCGCAGAGTTTGTTTGTGATGAAGGCGATTGCGTTGACGGTGCTGAGGTGGTATCTGAATGCGGTGCCAGAAGGAGTTGCTCTACAGCGCACTGATCATGAGGAAATGCATCCAACTCGAAACTTTCCAAAATGTTAACCCGGCCGCCTGCCAGGCGCATCTGCTCGGTCAAGGAAATGCGGATAATATCATTGCACAGCTGAGCGCTCGATTCTGAATACGTTTCGTCATAGCTGTCGTACAGATTAGGTGCACTTTCTGCTGGTGGAGATGGACCTACCTCCATGTACTCGTAACTATCAATGTGCGGTTTACGGCCATTGGTCAGACCACTGCCATTGACCGAAGTCAGAGTGGGCCCATTACAATCAGTGTTGGCTACAGTAGTAGAACAAGGCGTATTTACACGTATGATGCCGTTAGATACATTTTTGGCGATGCTCGTGAAGCAAGCGTTGGTTGCAGGACTACTTTTAGTTACTCTGCGGAACCTGTTGTTCCGCAGTGGCACGTAACTTCGATCAATACCACTGTCAACTTCATTGGACACAGTTTCTGAGCTGCCTAGTACGGCCTCTGCATCGATCAGTCCACTCTTGGTTTTGGTCGAAGATAAATTGAAACTGCAATGATACATTTTGGAAATCAACAAAGAACTGCTATTATTGTCACACTTAAATTATCTAATAAATGCATTCGATATAGGGTAATGATTTAGATAATTTTTACAGTTCTAGATTTACTTTATTAATTTCATTTCAACAAACAACCGTCTACATAACGAAGAAACGAAGTTTTGCACTATTTTTTAAGTTAATATAATCAATAGGTTTAGGTCATTGCAAAGTAACTTGACTGCATTACGTAAAATGAGATGCCAATAAAGAGTTTGTTAACGGCCACTGGTGCTGGTAACACTTTTTGTCAGTTGGTTCATAAATTATCAATAAAAATGTTCCGCATTTACCTTCGGGATAGACAATTAAATAAAACTTGCACTGCACTGTGTTGATAAATAAAAGTTTCGTCTCAATGCCAAATGATCATCGTACTCACCGGTTATTCATCTGAGGGGACTTGATGGTACCATTTTCGATACAACTGGTTGTCCGTAAAATTCTCGGTGGACGTGGTGGTGGTGTGTTGGGTGCACTATCGTTGTTTTTGAATCCGTAATTGTCCATGGTGTCGAGAACCTCGAGGTGTGATGGTTTTGCTTAAACCTCTGTGGTGGTATGTTTACCTATTTTCCTGGACATTTAATTTGTTGACTATTGTTTCGGTTTCGGTATAGTATTGTGTTGGCTTGGATGATAATTCGATTGCGTTGGCACTAGCAAACGTCGGTGGAACTTCATTCTGAACACTCCATTTCAAACTGAACTTGAGAATCGTTTTGAGGGCACAAGAGCTTCTTGTCTTCATCCACGCTGTTCGTTGGATAGTATATGTTAATTTTTTATCATTTTTCCAGTCTGCGGTGCGCGCGGCCCTCGGTGATAGAAGCAATTGGATGGGACGAATATTTGTGTTTTTTTTGTTTCGAATTGGTTGAATCGGCAACAAATTGCGCTGGGTTGAATAGAATAGAGATACATAGCAAAACAGAATATCAGAGAGAACGAAAGAAGAGAAGAGTAGGTAGAGATCGTTTAATTCATATAAAACCAGTTTTAATAGAGCTTGATCATACGTCGGTTGGCTGTTGCGCAGAGCTTTTGCTGGTCAGAAATTAATGAGGAAAACAAGTTTGTTCAAATGAACTTCTATTTTGAACCAACAAGATCGATTCTATTTTTCTATTTGGCGATTGAAAGTACCATTTGCAGCAACAGATTGAATATGTATGCACACTTCGTACATGTTACAAGAGACACCAGTATCAGTTACTGAATACTTGTTGTTTTATTTATTATTTCACATTCATTATTTACCATTTCATTTGACTAACTAATGGAAAAAAGAACGACTGCAACTAACACAGTTCCTGCAAGTTGCTGTTATTTATATGCATTAGAGAGCTCTTTATTGTAAGAAAAATTAAGCTCACACCGAAATTTCAGTTTATTCTGCCAAATTGTAAATGAAAAAATGGCAAAAAACAGGTATATATTGCGTTAAGCATGGCTACTGCTGATCGATGATGGTGTTAAAACATATACCACAGCAAATCTCCCAGTTTTGGAAATACGCGGTTTACGAAGTCGAAGTCTGGTAACCATCGAACATAACAAACGTTGTTGAAGCCAAACGTGAGCGTTACTTTGCACACCCTTACAATGCATGGTTCGTATATGCACATAGCACATCCCGTGTGCGGATTGCTGTGGGAATTATGATAAAATGCACCGATACAATTCCCGTATGATACACTTCACAATGACAACAATCTATTTCGTTTGAGCAGCTTCCAGCCGAGTGAACGGGGACAATCTAACGTTCGTATAGACATGCGAGCAAACAAACTCGACCACTCAATTTTTCTTATCACAAACACCACAACCAATAAACCAAAAAATCTAATTTTGCGAACACTCTGGGATCAGAAGGCTTTCCGGGTCGTAATGCGAAGTGCTGGTACGATACATATGCTAATGTTGAGAACTGGCGATATATCTATCTAAACACGACAAAGTTTGTTTAAGATGTTATTATTCACCGTCAAAGTCTCTAGCGCTGTAATTTGTCGGAAATCTTTTCTATCGATGATCTTACACCAGCAACGAGAACCGCCAGATAAAAGACGGCAAGGACACCAAACCTGACTAAACTGCTCGCGATCAATGAGACCCACAAAGTGGGAATTACATCAACCCAAAAGTTACTACCACAGAAGAACCGAAACTACAGCCACGACACACTGGCGTTATCCGGCGACTAACCGTTTTGAAGAGTGTCACGGAGCAAATGTGAAGATCGACGAATTTGCTCTCTCCAGTCCGCTGATCGAACTTTGTCCACATGTACACAATGACAACGGAGAGCAACAGCGGGAGCCAAATGTATGCCGTTCGTACACATACGGAAGCATAACAAAACATCGGTCCCCGTTTTGGGTTAGTGCAAGAGATCTCGCGCATGAGTTTGAACCCGGAATGATGGTGTTATTTCATCGAAGATTATAAACTTTATCCAACATGTTATGCATCTTACGAAGAAAATTGTATGAACTTTCAAACGATAGATACAAAGAACATATTATTTTGAAACAAATTTTCTACAAAATGTAAACAAAACTATGTCGACTTATTAAACTTTGACCTGGAACTCGTAAGAAATTCTTCTTCTTCTTCGAAAGAGATTCTTCTCAAGTTTGCCACTTGAAGTATGCACTTAATTCAAAAGTTAAATAATTACCATACATGAAACATTAATAGTGACGCCTGCCACCTGCTTTTTGTTGTTACGCAAGTGTCTTGTGTTTAATTTCCGCTTGGGCGGTAGGAATGATTATGAATCTTTTCGACAAAGCTATTAATTAATTTAGATGTAACCTGTAGATGGCCTTAATGCATTAAAAATTGCTGTAAACTGCCAACTAACTGAAATCGAAAGCATCGTTAGAGGCGAACAACAAGTTTCGGGCTTGAGCGAATTCCGTCGCCCATAAAAATGCAATTGAGCTTTGAATGGATACGATCAATAAAGCGCTACATATGGCTGTATTTCATATATGCTATATTTCAACATACGTTTGAAGGATCGAATTCTAGATACCTACTACTGTGACCAAAATATATCCGGAATTTTTTTAGAAATTTTTATTCTTCTAAATTCATTTCATCCCGCTCAAAGTAGTTCCCCGGGATGCAATGCACTTGTGCCAACGTTGTTTTTATCAGTTTTCAAAACATGCCGTAAAATCCTCTTCCGGCATAGCTTACAATTCCTTCTTCGTTTCGGTTCGTTAGGTGTCAGATGCGTATGCATGGAATGGGATTATAAAAGTACTGTATAATCGATGCTTCCACCATCTCGACACGAGGTGTGCGGAAAATGGTTTCTTCAAACTATAGAATAGCCTTTTGGGCAACATCCTTACACGAATCACTTCGCTTATGTTGTTGTCAGTGCTAACCTTTGAACCTAGATAGGTGAGGTTCGAGACGACTTGGACATTTCGGTGAAAACTTTCTCAGTGGTAGACTTTCCTTTTCGGAATCCTCCTTGATAATTACTTACTAGACGATAGATAAGACCGAGATTCCTATCCCATTCGCCATTCCATACCGTATGATTTGATGAATCTCTTTCAAATCCATGTTTTACGAGCTACAATCCCGTCGGTGCATGGTGCTTTGTGATTTTGTAGTCGACGAATGGTCCTTCGGTTCTCTTCCGTGCTCGGTGGCAGAAGCAGCTTTGTATCCGCCAGTGGAGCTTCCGGCTGATCGATAATTTGTCAACATGGTGGACCCATCAAGAGAGATGATTGGTTACTGATCAAATTTCCAACTTTGTCACGGCAGCAAGTCAGCTTAGGTATTAAGTTGCTTCGGTGAACTACTGCCTCTTTGTAAAATTGCATGTTTTCCTCAAGTTCACGTAGTCTTGGCTCTTCCCACAAGCGTTTCTATTTATTGCAATCTTGTAATCTTTTCCTTCTGAGTTCTAAATAGTCGTTGTAAGCCTTTACGCTTGTCCGTTTCCTGCGTGTAGCTACCATTATCGACTTTAATTAGAAATGGCTACTTTTAATACCTGATTAATATCTCTCTAGATTCTCTTTCCATTACTGTTCACGAAAATGGCCGGCAAGGTTGATGTCCAAGCTAACGTTATTGGCGGAGGTCCTTCGTCGCAGGCCGGCGCTGTACGATGGGGCATCGCGATGGCCCTTCGTAGTTTTGTGGATGCTGAACAGATTTCTCGCATGCGCATAGGTAAGTGATTGTTTTGCTGTTCACGATTTGCACATATGTGGTTGAATGAAATATCTAGATATGTTCCTGTTTAATGATTACTTTTAACTGAACGTTGTACACATTTCTAGCTGGTTTACTGTCTCGCGATTATCGTCGAAGAGAGCGCAAGAAACCTGGACAAGCCGGAGCTCGCCGAAAATACACGTGGAAAAAGCGCTAAAAATGTATCAAAGAAGCTTTACGTTTGCTTAAAAAGATGTTTTTTTCCAATAGTACCCAACATTTTCTAATGTATGTATGCAATATAAAAACACAGATAATGCAACTACTTATGACTCTAGTTTCAAATGTTCGAACACAATGATCTGAAATTATACGACAATATATTTATTCAGTAAGAAAACAATGGTTGGTGGGATTGCTTACCATCCGTTTTATTACCATCATAACCTTCTTCTAGTGGTACGGTATTCGAGTGATCTTAGAAGTTCTGTATAACAGACACCAAACACCAAAAGCACAACTTATTTTTCACAAACGCATCCAGATCCTCACTACGTGCAATATTTTTATCGTTTTCGTACCATATAGTGTTTGCAAACATTTCAGATGTCATTGTGTTGTTATGAAATTATTCAACTTTGGCGGCATCTATGTTCATATGTAAGTCATTCGTCCTTTACATCGGAAATTATTTGTTCAAAGTCGGAATGAAGCGATGAACGGCTCAGAAACGCGGTTGAAATTTGCTCAGACTCGGCATCATTGAACGTGTTCGGAGAGTTTGTCTCTTCGATGCATCTTTTGGCGAATCCTGCTTTATCAGCTTAACAACGGGGTGTGCTACATTTTTCATAACCGTATGTCGTTGATCTTTTGATTCAGCAACGTCTACTACTTTATCGTTGTTCCGATATTTATAGTACCAGAATTCGAACAACAGCGTAATGCATGCCATGCCGATCCCGACGAAGATTACTATAAAAACACCTCCAATGTTCTGTATCGATATACCATCGGATTGGTCATCCGGTTTTTCACACTTATTTTGTACTTCATCGTTTTTCCACCACTGCTCCTTGAGCTTTTCCAATTCGCGACGATTTAGTAGCATTAGAATGCTTGAGAAGATAGGAATAAATAAACAAATGTTTTATCAGTTTATTGCTGGGACTAAGTGCAACATAACATTTTAACATTAACATAACATCTGCTCATACATACGCATTGTTAAACTGATCCTTTAGAGGTGAACCTTGTTGCACAGCAATAGCGTATGGTTTGCGTGAAAACTCTTCACCAACCATCTGTAGGTCACAGTTTGTCAGCACCTGATAACGAATGTCGGTTGCATCGCCAAGAAAAGCAAAACCAGAGGCGGATGTGGAATTGCGAATACGCTGAACCGCTTCATCGAGGCTATTCGGTAGGCCTGCTTCAAGCATTGCTTGCCACATTTTAGTGTATTTATCACTCACTGGATAATCCCAAACCGCCAGTTTCGAACGTTCGACAGCAGTGAGAGAATCATTGAGCGACATTTCTTTCCAAATTCTGTTTTGGAATCATATGAAAGAAATGTAAGAACATCATCCTAATTTAAGGCAACTTCATATTTTAGTTTTATACTTACTCGTAAAACTTTGCTTCTATATCTGCCATTCGTTGGAAGTAGGTCATCGCTGAGGATCCGTTGAGTGGAGCATACAAAATCTTGTATTGCTTGGAAAGATCGTCCAACGACTCAACAGGTGTATCCAGGCGTGATACGGTAAGAAAAGCGGCCAAATTTGCTGTGTAAGAAGCAATTATTATGAAACTGAAAAGAAAGTTACACGAAAAATATTTGTAAGATTGCTCTGAATATCGAGGGAAATGGAGATATTATTACGGAGATATTAGTATTCTGGAGATATTATGAAATGTTCCTGAATGATGAAAATAGAGTCTAATGAGCATACTTATTTTCGTACTGCATACTTTGAACTACTTTTTTTCATAAAGTATGCATACTTAGGTACTCCTATCCTTAATGGTAAATGGAGGCTTAATGGCTTAGCTTAAGTCGCATGGTTCCGTGAATCTCATGCTGAAACAAGTTTGTTAATATGTCATATTTCAAACTTACCCAAACAACCACCACGTGGCAGCCACCAACCTTCCAGAAAGATTCTTAGGTGCTTCTCCACCTCCCTGTGGTGTCAATGAAGTCATGCAAAACCACAGACATTCCTTGATGTTGAACTCTCGCTTCTCGTCATCGTTTTTATACTTTTCACGGTTGTTTTGGTAACTGTACGGACTGTACCGATCGAAAACCCACATCAGAAAGCTAGTGAAAAAATACGCTGCCAAAATACAGAGCCACACATTGGTCTCGAGCACCGTAAGGAATTTGAAAAGGGAACTCGGAGTGCTAGGCAACTGCATCATAATACTGATGCCAACAAGATCGTAGTAAGGTACAGTAAAATCAATAACGGTTTCTCGTTCAGCCATAACAGACATAGATCCGAGTCCAATATCCGCCTGTTTGTCGATGAGCTTCCGCACAATTCCATTCCATTCGCCATTTTCGTTCATATTGCCAAACTTTCCATCCTCCACCTCGCGAATTTCGTAATCAAATTCTACGATCTCAGCGATTTTGTTTAGCAAATCTATGCAGTATCCTTTAAAACCCTTCGGAGCCGATGGGTCACGCATTATGAAAGGGGCTTGCTGCAATAAACAAATGTAGTAAATCAATGACCGGATGCGATTGTGACTACAAGTGTAGCGATACTTACAACGACGGTGTACACTCGATAAACTACATCCGCCGTGAGGTTTTTTATATCGGCCTCATTGTTCACACTAATTGGAGCATTAAGGCTTGCTTCCCATGTGCCCAAATTCCGCGTATTCACAGACGCACCGCTTCGAATAGTGACCGCATTGATGTCCATGGAGAATTTCATATAGGCATTCCCGTTGAACGGTGCCTTTCCTTTGGGAATCTCAAAAGAACCGAAAGTAGTTGGTTCTGTAACTTCTATTAACGCTGTTTTCAGATCTATGGTGTGGTTTGGAGTGTTTGTGCCATCATAATCTTCGCACGTGATGAACTTCATGTTCGATGGCCACGATCCTGATTGCAAAATGTTCCTGGTGTAGATATCATTGAAAGAAAAGGAACAACAAATTATCCTACTTGTTCATTCTTGCATGGTTCTACGTCTAAGCGTCGCCTATTAATAGGAAGCCTATGTGGAAGAAGTCAGATCAAACTGTTCGAGTTCGATTTAGAGAGTGTAAAATCTTAATCGTATGCAAATAACCCTTTGTCTATTGATGTCATTGTCTTAAAATAACCAATTGTTACAACCACAGGTAAGTTTCAAGAGGAATTACGGAAAATATCATAGTATTTTTACTTTGTAGCAATGAGAGCGCGAAGAATAAGATCGAAGTAGAAAAACGCTGTAATCTGAGGTTCCTGCTTCAAATTGTACGTTGTTCGTATGCTGCCCAGCCGATCTTTGCTACTACTGTCGGACATCGGTCGCAGAAACATTATGGTTGCATTTTCAACATTACACGCAAGGTCCTTCTGCTCCTGAGTGATGACATGCCAGGCAAAGTTTCTTTCGAAGTACTCATTCCTTGCTGATTCTAAAATGAAAACAAAAAACGGTTTGAGCATACATACTATTATGTAGGTACTATTCAACGGGAGTTTAGGTTAGTTTCCACATAGTCGATAAATGCATACCAGTTGATGGTATATCAAGAAAACTGCTATCTTTGTAAATTTTCAATTTTTAAAATATTGTAGTCAAAACGTATGCTTAAAAGTAAAGATATTATATGCATTCAAGAATACTTAAGCTAGGATGTTGTTGAAAATTAATAGACATACAAGGCTGGCGAAAAAGCCATCGACGTTTTTCATGATAGATGTCTTTACTACTTACTCTCGTGAAGTATCGATCGAACAGTTTCAGGTTTAGGCCCGTTTAAAAGATGATACTTTACACTTAAAAAAAGACTTCTTTGTTTTTTGTTTGTGAGTTATAAGGTGTTAACAATGGAGGTCAACGAAGAAAAAATTCGGTACATTTTAAAGTTTTTGTCCGATAAAGACGAAAATTAAAGTTAGGCCGCTGAAATTGTGCATGGTGTTTGTGGTGCCGATACTGTAACTGCTAGTAATGGGCAGTGTTGGTTTCGTTGACCCGTTTCAGTTATTTTGTATGGTAAAGTTGCACCTACACAGGCAGACCCGCCGTAGAAAATGTCGATCACCGAAATAATCAAAGTTGATCAGCATTTTAGTATTCAGAGCATCGGCCAGGAGTTAGATTAACAATAAAACAATTTTAAGCTAATTTGCGCAAAGCTGGATTCACGAAGAAGTTTGATGCCTTGGTGCCACTAATTAAAAAAAAATAACACGAAAAAACGTAATGGATCGAACTTCCTTTTGCGTAACTTTGGCCAAACGGAATGACATCAACCTATTTCATAAACGGATGGGTACTGGGGATTAGAAATGGGATATATACGACGATGTTGTGTGAAAACGATCGTGGTCTAAGCGTGATGAAGCAGCTTAACCAGTGGTCAAACCAGGAATAACGGTCAGGAAGGTTCGAATCCCGATACCGGTGAGACAGGGGGATTGGTGCAGGACCAACAACACCGCCCGTGAAAATAAAACCATTACAAAGAGCATCAGAGATTAACATTGTCTCTGGTGCAGGCTAAGGCCGCGCAGCAGTTGTCGCCGAATAAGAACAAGAAAAGTAATTGACCACGAAGCGGAAATTTGAGTTTTGGAAATAGGAAGCACCATATCATATCTTTCCGATGTACTTCATGTATAGTGGTGGTGGAGTCATTAAAGGATGGTGCACGGAACGCATTGATCAGAGTGGGATCCGAGCTTATTGTAATCCAAAAAGTAGATAATAAAAATGAAGTATATGTTCGTCAGCTGAGATAGACATGCGGAGACGATACTGTCCCCGTTTCTGTCCGCGACTGTCCGCAAGCACCGCTCACGTTTCTGACCGTAGATGGTCATCCTTAGTCAACTGCTATCTGAGGGAAGCACCCACTTCCTATCCTTCCTAAGTTAAGTTAAGTTATTTATACTTAAAGTTAGATAGTTAAAAATTAGTTATTTATTGATATCACTCCAACAGTAGACAAGTAGTTTTACAAAAACATCATCGGTATTCTACAAAAACATGTGACGAAGCCGTACCAAAAAAATTAATATATTGTGAATAGAAAACAGTATACTATTTTTGCTTAGTAATTACAAAAACCAACCATCCAATTAATCCCATTGTACTTACCTAAAACTTGTTTGATGGACGTTAGAGAACCAAGCACAAAGAAATTGTTGATGTCCAAATTTCGAAGTTTTTCAATTTGACCAGATCGCTCGCGCTCCTCTGCGATACTGGTAATTACATGTCTTGTCGGAATATTTTGCAATAGAGCTTTGTACTTATGATCCATCACGAAGGTGTTATCGTATAGAATAGCAGCATTTGTAATGTTCATATAGATAATAATAGATCGAATTGCTTGTGGTATCATATCAGCTGGTGGCATGACCTGTTTGAGAAATAGATTCGGAATATGAGGAAACTATTTTTCGTGCTTGTATATTATACTTGTGTTAAGTTTGAATTTGTAAGATGGTTTGTGAAAATAATAAACATCATTATATCATTTGGATTTAAAAGCTAAGCATACAATATGCTAAAAAGAGGTAAGAGAACCTAACCTATTGATTATATTTATATACGCTGTAGCTATATTGATTGCTTGTATTGATATTGCGAAAAAATTCAAACATTTTTCTAACCTGCAACAGATAACCCCGCTTTGTTGGGGACAAATCTCGCCATTGTCGTAAATCGCCTTCCTGGCCGAACGAAGCTGATACTGTAGGAATGCCGAGAGCAAGACTGAATGACTTTACCGTTTCGGACGAAACTCCTGTTAACGTTGTATCCAGGATAAGATGCGGTGGCCTGTTATTATTTAATGATTGGCTGTATTTTGAGCATACTGTGGGAAAAGTTTTTTATATAATTGTTATAATTTTATATAATTCTTATTCTTACATATATTCTTACATATAGCAATCAATATATA
>NC_071286.1:48738648-48807694 GCF_943735745.2 Anopheles bellator
TATGTATATATACATATAAAATATATTTACTACATAATATACAACAGTCTTACATGCTTGAAGCAAATCCTTTGAATCGGTACGGTTGCCTTCGACGTAAACCATATCAACCGACAGGCCCAATTGGGGATTTTTTTTCACATAGTTTAGTGCCACTTCTACTGCAACATTGGCTAAGTTATTGTCAACTTCGTTAACAAACACTGTCGATTGAGAAAGAAGCAAAACACATACAAAATACAAAAATACACTTTATCGCATCAAATCCAAAATACACGATGAAGAACTACTTCGGTCAGTTGGCAAATATGAATCCATTTTACCATAACTTTATAAAAAACGTAGATGAACATGAAAGGAATTTGTATGGAGATCTTACTAATATTAATATTTTGAGTCGTTTGTCCCTCGATGGACACTATTGTGAAAGCTAAAACTTTTAAGCAGATCAGAGCAAACAGTCTTTTCCCACAGATTAGCGCCATTGTACAAAATATGTAGATAAATCGATAATCGGGATCCAGATACTAGCGCGACCACACAGTACGAAGATGCCCCAGAAAATGAAAGCGAACCAATTGGTGACCTCATTTTTAGTGATATATATGTTGTCTTTAAACGTTGCCCAGGTGATGGTTCATGTGCGTTGATATCATTTTTACGGCATGCGTGGACCAATTCGATTCGATGGATCATCAATTGCAAGAAACGATATGATTTATTTTCACTTGCTTACTTGTAGCTGATGGCAAGTTTTGTTGTATTTCACCGTATTTACTGAACAGCGCATAATATTAGCATGTCCATGCTAAATATTAAACTCTGCTAAATCATGCATGTTTAAAAAATATCCCATCCCAATATCCCAATAATACCATCTAAGATATAAGATCGAAGGTTCAAAATCAGTGGTAGATTTTTCTATTCGGAATCCTTCCAGATAGTTTCCAACTAGACAGCAGATGAGACCAAAATTCTACTCAAATTGCATCGCTATTCGCTATCCCAACAACCTCAACACGATTGGATGAATTTGGTTCATTATTCTCTCCGCTGCAATCTTCACGATTTCGACTACAATCCTGTCCGTGCCTGGTCCTTTTATTCTTTAGTCGACGGATAGCCCTCCGCGTCTCTTCACTGTTCGGTGGCAGAAATACATTTGTATCCGACACTGGAGTGTTTGGCTGCCTGGTGGTTTGATCGTTGAGTAGTTTGTCAAAATTCTGGCCCCATCGCAAGAGGAACGCTAGTCAGATTTTTAATCTTATGACCTTAAGTATAAAAGTTGTTTGGCCTGCTACAGCTTTGTAAAATTGTTTTGTGGATTTGTATAAAGTACATAGAACTTCAAGTTCACATTGTGGTGGATGCAGCCCCAGCTTAAGTGACACAATGTATCTGTGGAGAAGGCAGAATCGAGAAACAATGTAGCAGCGCGAAAGCTGTTCTAGGAAAATAGTTGCGTTTGGGTAAACAATAAGAACGAACACTCATTGGGACACCCGAGCTGCATCTTCTGAGTGAGGCGCGCTAAGCAGCAGTTGATGTAAACATTAGAATCAGCATAAACAGGATCACGCCACCCGGGCGACCACCGGTAATGCTAAGCATTGCAAAACGGGTCACGTATGACACCACAATTAAGACTCAGTACGCTGAGTTTGATTAAGATCTAAATCAATATCCATCCAGACGCGGATGGACCAATAAGAAGAAAGATCACCATCACGGCAGAGGACCTAAGGAGAAGAAGAAGACTCCAACAACAAGAAGAACTCCCGTAAGAAGGAACTTAAAAACAATCAAAGAGAATTTTCGGATGGTCACGGCACCATTGGACCACAAGAGGGGTCGCCTCACTAAAGATTATAGGGATATCGTCATCGGGATATGGTGACATTATAAAACTAAAATAAGCAAGAAGGAAATAAAAATACGACATCGTTGTACATGTACAATGTGTTGTCATAATTATGAGAACTTGGCTTCCACTTGACTTAAATTTTAAAGTTAGTTTTTTTTCTCCTGCCTTATTGAAAGATATTTTTAAGATATTTCCAACATGATTAGCTTTATTTTTAAAGTTAGCTTGTTGAGTCAACTTTTTTTGGGTCGAGCAATCCACATAGTTTAGTTATTACTTACGCCAATATTGGGCCAACTTGTGTATCTGCTCCACAAGGGCAGGCATAACAGCAGTGATAGAAATATCTAGCAGGTTTTGTAAATGTTGTACAGCTTCTTCATCAGACAGATCAAGCCGTAAGTTGTCTTCAACTTTTTTAACAGATTTATCTGGTTCGAGTGCAATATCTGGCACGGATGCATCTACCATTAGGCCAAACAGATTAAGCATAACATTTGCATGACGGCGAAGATGCAAAAATGCTGTGTAGCATAACTTGCGAAATGTGTGGTAGTACTCGGAGCTAATACCTCCCATGGCCTCAACCATTTCCTTGCTCAGTTTCATTGGCGGGGGCATTGGTTTCGGATCGCGACCGAGAATATAACCAAAATCGATGTGAAACAACTTTCCCGATGACGTTAGCAGTAGATTGTCAAGATGTCGATCTCCGATGCCTATAAATAAACATAAATAGCATATATGAATCGTATGATAAATAATTAGTGCAGCATAGAAACACGGGTGTAATATATTATGTGTTTAATTTGATGTTAGACTATGACCATTACTAACCTAGTAAATAAGTTATTACGCAGTATCCTGCACAACTTTTAATATAGGTATCCATTGTCTCAGCCGATATACCGAATGGACCTGCTTCACATGGATTAAACTTGCGGAAGTAATTATGTATACTTCCCTCGGAAGTAAGAGCATCGGCAACTGTGACTGAGTCCACATACTGCATGAAACCGTGCTTTGAGCTAGTGGCCAACACCCGGTAGGGGGTTAACTTCAGGTCGAGGTTCTCTTTTTGTAGCAGTTTGTCCATTAATGTAATCATTTGCAATATTAACTGATCTTGACGAAGATCGTCACCATGCTTAAAAATGGCGACGTACTCTGAATCGGTGGTGGTAAGAAACGTGAGCCTGCAATAAACACATAACATAATGAAAACCTCGTTCATATGTATCCATGTTTTAATCCTCACTTAGATGGCATCAGCGCACTCTTGAATAAGGACACTTTCTCTGGAACGATTCCTACAATCTGCACATCTGGATCTAAAGGGAAGACTATTGGTCCAAAATGGTTGAAGTTAATTTTAGCTGAACCTGACGAACTGGATTCGGCCAAATATTGCTGAAACTTTTCCGTCTTTCTCTTTCGATTGCCCGATTCCTTAGCAACAATTTTCACTAGTGTTACAAGTCGATCAACAAAATGTTGCTGTTCTTTTAACTGAGCGTGCATGGTTTTCATCTCTGGTGATCCTATTTTAATTGAGAAAAGTGAAAAAGGTGCAATGCATATATTAATTGCATTTAAATATTACAATAAATTTTTGCTTACCTGTATACAAATTATTCAAAAACTTCCGAAGGACGTTAACATACATTTCACGTATTTTTACATCTTGTTTACTGCTCTTTTCGTCTTCACACTCAATTGTTAAATACCAGTAAAGATAGTTGGCTAAAACAGGGTCTTTGCAGGCACGATGAATCACAAAATTAGCCAAGTTGTCTACATTGCTGGGTTCGCAGCGATGCGTCACATCGTTTTTCCTTGATGTTCCTTGATATCAATAATATTTATAGTGATATTTGTTGAAGTAAAATGATGTTTTTATTATTTTTTATCAATAGAAAGGCAGAGTCTTATTTATCACCAACTTAAAGTTTTGCATTCAAGTTGATGCGAAAGTTTGCGCAGAAAGATGATCTACTGATCTACGAGTAAGAAGTAATATGATGTTGTAAACAATAAAATTACCTAATTCCTGGAGTCCATCGTCATATTTAACCACAGTGGAATCATCATACGAATGGAATATTTCTCTGCCTTTAGCAAGTTCACGATTAGATACATACTACAATGAGATTAAGTAAAAACAATTTGAAATATAATCATGGGTCAAAAAATTATGAGTTACAGTAATTTAGCTCTAGCGCAGAGGTCTCAAACACGCGGCCCGCGAAACTGTTTTGTGCGGCTCGCGGACACCACCGCAGAATATATAATTACGTTATACCAGTCAGGATAGTCAGCAAAAAAACACTTCTTCAGCTGCCGGCACAGAAGTGACCGATACGATTTATTTCAAATCCAAACCAAATCAAAGTGCGTAAAATTCAATGAAAAAAACATTTTCTTTATGTGATGCGGCCCGCCGACTATCAGTTACTTCCCTCTGCGGACCGCCTAGCTGTTACTTTCCTCTGCGGCTCACGTGCTAATATGAGTTTGAGACCTCTGTTCTAGCGCAACGAGAACGCAGAACAACTGGAGAAACAAGGAGCAACTGAAAATCAGGCAATTGACGAGCCGATATACTTTCAAGAACAACTCTATTCCTTCGGTATGCAAATAATTAACAAACGGCAAAATCAGCGTAAGAAGGACGAACTTGGAAAATACTGTTATTCAATCTTCACTCGCACTTTTCGAGACATATCATACATGAAGCAAATAGAGCCGAACCGACTCGCTGGAAAACTTTGCATTTGTAATGTCAAAACACTGCAGAACAGAGTATCTGAAGACGTAATGATTTTTAGAGCTTTAATGTTAACTTACATTCACTTCTTCAAATAACTCGTATTTTAAGGCTTGCACGAGTTGAAGTAAATATAGTAAGAGATATTCATCCGAGGCCTCGTTCAGGCGAGTGATGGCGTACCTTGACAAAAAAGCAGATTAATTAAAAGTTAATGGTTCGTTCAAATATACTTTCTATATTCTCATACTTCCTGACTACGGGATGTCGGAAACTGGAATTGAGTAATTCAAGCGCATCTTCCACGTCCATAGGAGCCCAACTTTCAAGCAAAGCTAGTGCTTGCCGCACTTCCGTCATGGTTTCCCAATTCACACATTTCAAAAACTTGGTGAGCGCTTTCTTATGCGTACTAAGATAGAATCGATACTTCCAAATTATGTCTTGTTCCTCGCTGCTCAGCGGGTACGTCGGCGAGTATCGATAAACGATGGAATTCAAAGTGTCCCGTACTCTGAAAAATATTATGAAAAAACAGTAACATACGTATTTTACATCATACAGATTTATACGAACATTGCGTTGGGTTTGACATCTCTGTCCGAAGTCCCAGCCCTTGCCGACCGTGAAAGCCGATGGTGTTTACGCTCTACGAGATTTTCCTATCGGAGAAGTTTGTTTTAGTCCTAGTTTTATATTTTAAAAGGCTCTTAAAGTGTTTGGACACTATTGATATCATACATTACCTGGTCTATTTCGCAATCAGGAACAACCACGATCTTTGGTTTCAATGTGTGAGTCAAGATTGAATGCACATTCTTTTCAAGATAAATTACTGAGCACTGCAAAATTTCCGGTGATTAGTCACTGTTCATTAAAAACACACGTAGCAAGCAAACTAAAATTTCAAATTTTCTTACCAGTTTTTCGTCTATGAATATTCGAGGAAATTCTATCATCAGATACAGAAACTGCGAATTGCGTTTTTCCATCTCATTGATAACCTCCAGCTCACGGAAGGTGAGACGATCCAACCAGTCAATCTGTTAAAACGAGTCAACATGTAAACTAAACATACTAAATCTACAGCCCAAATACCTTATTCATCTGTCCGTTTCGATGCTTTTTAGCCAATTTTGAGAGTCGCTGCATCTGACTAACGCCCGCATTTGCGCATTTTCCCGGGGTCGAGGAATCGGTGCTTCCATCTGGCTCCACTTGTGGCCATACTTTAAGGTCATACAATCCCTTAAATATGATCAAAAAGTGAACTTGCAGTAACGGTTTCTAAATTCATTGCTGCTCGCACAAACCTGGCGAAACAAGCCATTAGTGCTGAAGAAAGTTATCGACGTCCCTCCAACGACTGTCGTCTTCTCCCGGCCACCAGCGCAGTCGTATATGGTTAGTCCCAGCACAGAATTACGTGAAATGTCCGTGAACCGGAGGGGCAATGTCACCCATTCGTTCCAACTGCAAGAACAAATGTAAACTATTCAAAAACAAGAACATCGTCGGATGAATATTTGTTTAGGTACCTCCAACGGGTGGTGAAATGCTTATGTGAAGTGCAAATTGGTAATCCAACCGCTTCTCCATTATCAAAAATAGCAAGTTTCACCTTTAACGCAGGAGTTTTCTCTGTATACATTCCGGAAAATTTAAGCAATGGTTGTTCTATGAGCTGTTCAAACGAATGCCCCACGTTTTCTCCTTCCAATGTGCCACTACAGACAAAAACAAATTTCTATAATCTCAATCTGAATTAGTACTGGTGGTACTTAATTTGATGCGATTATCTTACATTTTTATTGATAGTTTTTCGTTCAACGACGAGCTTCCTATGTACCGGAATGCACTTTCCATGTTTGCTAGATTGCTAGATTCACGTTGAAATTGTTAATAGTTATGAAAAGCCTTGAACTCTACTACTCTTTTCCGAGAGGAGGATCACCAATATAAAATAACATCAACTCTTTCAACTATTCTGGTCTCAAAACGAAAGAAATTATAGTTCAATGTTTACATTCCTGTTGACAATGTAATGCGTTTATAACGCAAGCGCTACTTCTACAGAATACAAAGCGCACCGGAAGAAAAACAGTTGGAAGTTTTGGAAAGTTTAGTTCAAGAACACAAAATGTTTTGCGAAATACGAGGATGAACAATTACTTTGGTATCATTCACGAGGTACTTCTGAATTGTGGAAGTCGTGTGGAAAAACGAAAGAAGGTCCATGACCAAAATCTCTCACAAATGATAATAACAATTTCACACATTTTCTGTCTGTTCGGTCGGTTCACGGCGAGAAGCAAGTTGTTAAGTTACTCGATTCTCGCATAGGTTTTGTCTAATGCTAATGTTTTTGGCTGTGAGATTGCACATTATCTTTTGTCAGTTTAATACACACTTGTATTATCTCTCTATGGTCATCAATGGGGAAGGTAGAGAGGGCAGAGTAGTGACACTTAATCCGTCCATGCGTCCCAAAACAATGCTTTGGTATTATTTCCAATTTCTACTGCTTTATTTTCGCTAGCCGGCCGCAATCCACTCACACCGGACAACCTGGTGACCGAAATAATCCAGAGCCTGGGAGAGCTGGGAGTGCTTCGCCTGCCGGGCCATAATGCTACAGCTCCAACAGGCGTAGACAGGTTGGCCAAGCTGAAGCCGAACAGCGAGTCTGAAGCGCACAAGAGACGGAAAGATAGCAACTTAGCAAATACCAGTCGCAATTAAGTACAATTTGATACAAACGTAGTAAAATTTATAGTACAAGCTTAATGATTATATTATAACATTGTTACACTATTGACACCAATAAAGGGCTATGAACAATCGCTTTTCTGCCCCTTTGACCAGGCCAAGTAACCAGCGTCCAGGGGTGGGTCACCAGGAAACTCTCCCGTATCGTAAGTAATACGAAAACAATCATCCGCATAGGCTGCACCAATTAATCGTTTTCTATGTAAAAGATTTAAGTTCGAACTCTTGAAGTGTATCATTTTGAGTGCATAAACTACAAGTTGGTACTTAATACGGCTCTGCCCGTTCTAATAATAACAAATAAATGACATATTAGCGTGAATGTTGAAAGTAATATAATTTCTCCATGAATTGTTTGGAATGACTCAGATTCTGTAAGCATTAACGAAATTATATTTCTCACACGACCATGTTTCGTAAAAAAGAAACAATATTGAACAAATAATTATCCATACAAGCTTGCATTAAAAAGAAGGAGGTATTATATTCGTACTGTTCAGTGTCATACGTTGATCCGTAAGCGTTACTTTGACTTGTAGGCAGTTCGAGGCAAAAACACATTAAAGGCGCAAATTCCGTTTTTCATATGTTTAAGCACATTTACACAATATGTTTCTCCATGCAGCGCCTGCGCACGGTATAGGCAACTATTGAAGCATGATCCAATTTACCAGGCAAAACCGAAAACGTGGTGCCATCTACCATGCGCTTCCTTATCGCCTTGTGTTCCTGCCTTGTGTTCCGCATTTCTTTGCAAGTTCCGTCCGCAGCCGTCACTACTTTGTAATACAGTTCACGTTGCTCTAGCAGCTTGCGTTTGGCGGCCGTAATGCATGATACAAAGTCAATCAATAGTTGACAGAGTTGCTTAGCGCTTGTACATGGACGCAACGATCCGTTGATACCGTACACTAACAGATCGGCGATTCGCAACAAAGTAAGTGTATGTCTTTGCGCTGCTGTAACACGCGGTAGTGTCATACTAGAACCAATGGTTTTACCAGATCTGTTGCCCATATTATTCTGTTGCCTGTTCGCTCCACTCGGCTCAATAAATGTTTTCGAACGCGCTACGTACTTGGAACTGTAGCTTCTGTCTCCAACGCCTTGCTGAGAGGGCTGTCTTAAGGTCACGGGAACCTTTCGTTCTGGGCGGTTAGCAGTAGAATGACTGATGTTCGTTTGAAGTTTGTCGATATTTGCGCTACTGCTCAAATGTGGCGCACTCTTGTTGTGACGTTTATGAGCCAACACCGGTTTTAAACCATTTCTTTCGCCGTACGTCGGTTCTCTAGCATGTATGCTAGATTGTTGTTTGACACTGGTAGTACTACTACTGTTAGTATTACCGCCGTCACTAGAAACGGCCTCCGCGAAACGACCGACGACGGGGTCGAAATTGTCGCTTATACCATCGGATGTAAGAAAGACAATATCACCTTCTTCGACGTAAGTCATAGACAGGGTAAGGTTACTCATTTCTGGTTTATCACCATGAACCGGTCCAAGAGCACCTAGGGCATCCCGCATGTCCCGCATAAGATTGACATCGTGAGAGGCTATCAATAAAGGAAACAAAAGGCTTTAATATTTTTGATTCAATCGTTAGTTCAATAGATGATTTTCATTAAAATCTTTTATCTTACCCTGTGTTAGTTCACGAACAATTTTGTTCTTAGAAAACACATAACCTAATGAATCTCCCACATTACAGCAGCAGACAATACTTTGATTTGAATCTTCTGCAGGAAGCACAATTGCAACGGTCAACGTGCTCAATGCTCCACCGACTTGCAAGATGTACTTGTGGGCTTCCCAAAAGCTACGAATTAAGCTCACGAATATTTCCTTTGTAGACGTTACTGTAAAAATTATAAATTACAAAATATCAAAAACCACAAGCATACCATGGTTCTCGAGCCTATTACACTCAATTTTATCTATCTTATTTAAGGAATGTTTTACTTACCTTGATGAATTCCAAAAACTGCAGAATTAAGATACTCCATTGAACCCTGTACTGCTGATCGAGCGGCAATCCTTGCTCCTTCCCCTAACAATTTAAATAATTAATTTGTTAACCACTTTCTGTTTCCCAGCGTTCATTTAGTACCCACCCCAATTGACACCATCAGCCATGGCCATAATACAGGAATCCGCACGGGTTACGATCCCAAAACAATCGGCGATTGGATCACCAACACTGCCTGAGGAATGAAAATGCTTTTCGTATAACGACACTGATATCCCATAAGCATCTTCATTCGGACGATTCCAGTCAGCAATGCAAGCTATTGGTTCGTTGTCATGGTTGGTCTTTTGGTCGAATTCTTTCCCCGCTCCATTTTTGGATGATTTCGTTATTTGCTCCAGTTCTGAACTGCATGCGCTATTTGAAGATTCGCTGTGCTTTTGGTAGGTAGTATTAGCAGAATTTGAGTTTAAATTTGATTCCTTCTGCACTATAGGTCCCGAATCCGGCGGAACATCGATAAAGTCAATATCATCAGCAATGCCAGCCGTAAGATGAGTCCTTGTGCGCCTAATTCCTGTGAGACCCTCGAACGGTCCTGTATAGGCCGCATCAGTTTGCGATTGGTTTACCACGTATCGTTGGATTCGAACTTCGGCCATATCCTCCGGCGATTTACCATTGTGAATTATCGGTGTAGAATCTGGAGGTTCCCAAACTCTAAATTATAGAACAGTACAAGAATAATCGTACAATTAATTTCAACGTAAAGCCATTGTTTTATTGAACTTATGTAAATAAATCATAGCTTAAGCTAATAGAAATGGTATCGATATTCGCATGTCTGGAGCGGCAATCTCTTACCCTTCCAAATATTGAGTTATGAAGCTTCCATTTGGCATCGGTGAGGATTGCTGAACTCGGTTTCGATGATCGCGTTCAGACACGAAACTAAGCTGACGAAAGTAGGTAGAAACTTTCTGACGAAAAGATGGCATTTATACTGGATATTGTCAAGAAAAAGAACTGCGGCAGACGAATTTTACTTATATGCTCCACTTAAGTAAAACCTTATCGCATTTCCGCAACCCGATGAATTGAATTCAATTAGAGGTAAATCAAGCACAATTGTCAACATCAGCTAAATATGCGTTTTAACTGTTTTTGGTTCGCGAAGCTTGCCTAACCCTTCTATGAAACACTTTCGCAGCATAAAATCCGAAATGAGCTAAAACGTAGTAGCAATACCGTAAGTTAATGTTTCTGGCACTTCAATGTTGATGCTATTTTCTCACGTACATTATGCTTTTACTGGGGGGCTACATGAGACGTAACGTAATGTTTTTGACATTACCGATTAATGCCAAACTGCTGCGCCTCTGTCAAAACTTTTACGGGTCGGCCGAGGCAAAAATATAAAACGAAGTGTCAAACGTGTTTACATTCGTGTTTTTGGTCCGAGAAACAGAAATAGAAGAGAAATAAGTTGATTTCTGAATATTTTTTCCTTTTCTTTCGATTTTGTTGCGACACCAGCAAATGAATGTTGGAGACTGAGTGGGTTTATAATTTAACAGACGGAACTTTATTAGAACACAAGAATAACAAACACGTCTTTACGCTGCAAGATTACAGCGTTTGCGTTGCGTTTTGACAGCTACAGTGCTGTCAACATTCACAGTGCTGCCAGGGCTGTATATTCAACAATAAAAACTTACATTACTTAAAAAGCGTATGCAAACAGTGTTTACGGTCGGATTTTCGGTCGGCCGAACCATAAACGTTTTAACAGAAGCGCAGCAGTTTGGCATTAATCAGTAATGCCAAAAACATTACGTTATGCATCGTCTGTCCCCGCAGATATATTTTGGTCGAAGCGTAAACATTACAAATTAATTTTACGCTAGTTTTTGCGTTTCGTGTGGCCTCCCAAATAGAATTAATCGAATTGTTAATAGAAATGAATTTTGTTCACTCGTAGTCATGAAAAGTCATTCAGAAAATTCATTAATACACAGTGATCCAGTGATCCACGTTCGCTGTCACAGTTTGCCCTGCACTATGGAAGAAAGGCGGACAAGAATTACATTTTTATCGTCAATTAATAGAAAACTCTGAAAAAATGCAGATTTTCAACTTTGGTAATGCAGCAAAACTTTGGGGCGACCTTGGCATTCCAATTAAAATTTACGTAATTTTAAATTAATTCCAGTATGTTTTGCATAATGAAAGTCGATATAATGAAAGAATATTTTCAGATCCTGAGCGGGCAACTGTTCATGGATAAACATAGCTCCAATCGTTTTATATTAGTAACACTCATAAGGCATTGGATTTTTATCAGAAATTCGATATTTGCAGACATTTTATCTCATACAGACTGCATAGCTCCTAAATAAAATAATTAAATACTTCAAATACCTTAAAATAGAAACCAATTTATTATATTTGAAACACATAAAAGAAACATGTAAAGAAAACAAAAACATTGAAAGACGATTTGAGGAAGATTCTTCCTGAAACCCAAATATGTCCGCCTACGCTATACATATTCCCCACAGTGTCTCTCTTGTGTCAGCTGTCAGCTATGTGTGTCAGTTTACGTGATTTCAGTTCCTAACTAGTTCTTTATTCATTGAGTAATGGAAAATTTATTTCCTCTTAATGAGTTCTCCAATCTTCCTCGTTCGAAGTTCGTCAAAGTGTTTCTATAAAGTTCATTGTGAATAAAGTAATACCATCAGGGCCCAAAAAGACGCGTCCTTGTGTTGAAATCTCATGCAATTCAATTTAATAATTCATTTACGCATAAGGAAGACCTGTTCATCAACCAGCCTAGAACGCTAAATCTGTGTTGTCTATTTAGTTGGTTAATGTGTAGCAATACACTAATACGTGGTTTTCAAATATGTCTGAGGGTCGCAATAAGACGAAGCATAATTTTACGAGCTATGTCAAAGAGGTAGATCACATCATCATCATCACAGCGATCGACGAAACGACCAATAATGATACAGTTGGTCTAACTCGCTTCTTTCGATCTGGATAATTTAATCTTTGTTTCCCTGCGCGTTTCCAGGTTGCCGGTGAACATTTTGTGAACCACGACTACAAACCAAAGCTTTTATCAGGTACATGTCAGCAATATTGTGTAATTGTTACGGTTTCTTTTTATACTGCGTTAAATGATATCTTTTGCAGGAGAAATCGAGGCTGCGCGTGCAAATAATGTTTGCATGTACATAGGCCCATATATCAAAGATGGAACGATATCCGGAGAACGAACTGGAACATTATTAATCACTAACTTTCGCCTATCATTCGTTTCAGCAGAAATAGATGATGAACAGGTATGGAGATATTTTGATGATGAACAATGATTGAACTTGTGTTAAATGCCCAATTTCTCAGCTTTCATTTCAAAGTAATCGGTTCCTTGGATCATCCGACGTTTCATTATCGAATATTGATCGAATCTATCACATAGTTGATAAGAAAAAACGGCTCATAACCCCTCAGCTGAAAAACAGCAACAAAATATTCAAAATAAGAATAGTTTGCAAGGTAAGCTTGAGCGCCCAACCAACCTTTCGTCTGCCACGTTAAAAATCTTTATTTCACATTAATTATTTACGATTGTTATCCGATATATTCAGAATTTTAAAACATTTACCTTTGGGTTTCAACTGTCGGAAATTGGCAAAGGAAAATATATTGCCGATGCACTAGTAAAATTTGCTTTCCCAGCACGGCACAATCTGTTGTTCTTGTATCAATTCAAGTGAGTCATGATGAACTTATATGAAACTGCTTGTAAAGCAAACGAAAAATTTATTTTGTGTCGAATTCTAATTACAGAGAAAAATATTACAAAGGAACCGAATGCGAAAGTACAAAAATGTACAACAACAAATTCGATTGGCTTCAAGAGCTGCAACGCTGTGGTGCCAGTGGTTGGCGTGTGTACTCTAAAGACTGCAGAGTTTCCAATAGCTCTCTACCGATGCACTTTGTCGTTCCAAAACACCTTAGTGATGTGGAGTACGACAATATATCCAAAAGTTTCCGTAACAATCGATCGTCAATTTGGGTGCGTGTTCTCTTGTTTAGCAGTTCATTACGTTGATTTTTTTTTCATATACGTTGATCATTTTCTAGGTGTGGGGCCACAAAAATGCTTCATTGGTTCGACTTGCCGAGCTGAATCCAGATATTACTAATACCACGGTAGAGAACATTCTTCTCGAGCACGTACGTCGTTGTGACCCGCAAAAGAGACAGCCGCGGTTGCTCGAATTGTATAAAATTCTTCCTAGTATACAAGACGTAAATTTGAGTTATATTAAGCTGCGCGATCTTTGTACACCCGATAATGATCAACAGTTTATGGTATGTTTAGATTGAGGTGAACATGATGCTTAAGATTAAATTAATAATGATTTTGCTTTCAGGTCCAAGATTCACGTTTTTATTCAATGTTAGAGAAAAGTTATTGGCTGCTTTACGTTTCACTATGCCTTAAGCATTCGGACTTAGCGGCAAAGGTGTTACGTGAAGGACAGACTGTAGTACTGCAGGAAATCAATGGACGTGATATGTGCGGAGTTATATCGAGCTTAGTGCAGCTGCTTCTGGATAAAAGCTTCCGTACAATACACGGCTTTCAAAATCTTATCCAAAAGGAATGGATAATCCTAGGGCATCCCTTCAGTGATCGCCTGGGTCATGTGGCTGCAGTAAAATCGAACGAACGTAGCCCATTGTTTCTATTGTTTCTTGACTGCGTGTGGCAGCTGTTGCAGCAGTTTCCTACTTCATTTGAATTTTCTGAAACGTTCCTCACCACACTTTGGGATTCACTGTTCCTGCCAATATTCGATACGTTTCAGTTTAACTCCGAAACGGAGCGTAACCACGCGATGCATGCTGAACACATCGTGATTCGTCCAGTTTGGGACTGGGCCACGCAATTCGACGATAAAGACTTGGCTTTATTCATGAATCCACTGTATCGCCAAGAAGAAATCCTAGACAAAAGTGGCAGAAGTATTATCACATCGGAACCGCAAGATAGCACACTTTTTACTTCAGGCCGTGGAATTTTCAATTCTAATGGATATCCAAATAGTCAAGATGAAGAAACCGTGTCTTTGCAGGTAAGTACAGAAAACTATGATATTCGTTTATGTAGTAACATTTTGTTTTTTTTGCCAAATCGCCATGGTCTATAATTAATTCCATTAATGATGATGCAAAATGACAAGCAAAATGAAAATCATACAAGCAAACTTGTTTGAGCTCATACTCCCCGTGATTCCTTCTCCATCGACGCAGTGCCCATCTCGGAGGATAGCGTCCTGGTAGCCCTCACTAATCTGAAGCTCTCCCACTCCCCAGGTACAGATGGCATTCCTTCCTCTGTTCTTAAGGGATGTATGCATTCCTTCGCCCCGATCCTGGTTCAGCTCTTCAGCAGATCTCTGCAGAAAGGGTGGTTCCTGCGGGGCTGGAGGTCTGTGTGGCTCGTCCCGATCCACAACAAAGGTTGCCGCCAAACCGCCTCAAATTACCGAGGTATTTCCCTCCTCTGTGCCACGTCCAAAATCCTTGAATCAGTCGTTCACTCCTACCTTCTATCTCTCGTTTCCTTTTCCATCGCTGTAGACCAACATGGCTTTATGCCTAAGCGGTCTACAGTAACCAACCTCATGTCCCTCATGCAACGCATCTACCCTGCTACTGCCTCTGGCTCGCAGGTGGATGTGGTCTACACGGACTTTAGTGCCGCGTTCGACTGCATCTCACATAGTTTGTTGGTCGCTAAGCTACGGCAGATGGGTTTGTGTGATCCTCTCCTCTCCTGGTTCCAATAATTCCTTTCCGGACGTTCCTTCTGCGTCAAGACACCTTCCTCAACCTCTCCCTCGTTCTCTATCCAACTCTGGGGTACCTCAAGGCAGCGTCCTGAGTTCCTTCCTCTTTTCATTGTTTATGAACGACTGTTCCGCTGTACTCCCTCCTGAAGGTTACCCTATGTATGCCTACGACGTCAAGTTCTTCCTCTCCGTTTCCAGTTTTGACGATACCCGATGCCTCCAAAGAGCTATTCCTCCCTATTATGAAACTCGAATCGAGAACTCGATCGGTCATTTGAGTTCATTTTGCTATAGCTTTCTCTTTCTGCCTTCTCTCTTGTTGTATTCTGCTTTCTCTCTTACTGTGTTCACTCGATCGTTCGAGTTCTCGATTCGAGTTTCATAATAGATGGGATTGGCGAATTCGCAGCGTGGTGTTCGTCCAACGGCCTCCGCTTGTCCTCGAATAAGTGCTGCGTCATTTCCTTCTCACACCTCAGCTCCCCGCTATCCTGGGATTTTTCCCTCTTCAATACTCCCCTCCCTCGAGCATCCACGGTGAAGGACCTCGGCGTGTGCCTCGATAGCGGACTAACTTTTAGGAACAGATCGAGGCCACTGTGGCTAAGGCCTCGGCCTCATTGTTCGTATGTCTCCTGACAAGTTCGGCCCTTTTGAGTAATCAGTCAATTTTTGACAGCTGGGCACCTTTTGGCACATCGTCGATTTCTATCTACTCCAAAAGTAATTGACCACTAATCCAAGCGTTTGTGGCGGATTGCTTCACGCTGTGAAAACTTGCGGGCAGCATTCGTCATTGAAGAATTCATGATGCACCACGCCCCTGCAATCAAAGAAAACTGTATCTGCAAATTCGACCGAACTTAGCGCTTCGTCGTTCACATCTTCTCGGTCGTCTGAAAACAATTTGAACCACCGATAGACGCTGCTTTGGATCATAATAGCTTCACCATGAGCCACAGTCAACATTTCAAATGGGTCCGCGTTCTTTATTTCGTGTTTAACATCAAATTTGATAAAGATTCTTTGCCATCCATTTTTTGGAGCAGAGAAAAATCGACGATGAACCAAAACACTAGTCCAAGCAAAACAGCTGTAAAAAAATGACTAATTACTGGAAATGGACGAAGTTGTCACCATAAGAGACATGAGTAGCAACCTAACGCCACAAAAAAAATCGAAAATCGCATATACGTAGCCCGCATAAATACAAAATTATCAGAACTTTTGGAGCACACCTCGTATATCATGAAAATATTTTTTTTCTCTTCTCATCAGTTTTTACAACCACAATATTGTCTCCGAGATATCGAATTGTGGCAACAATGTTACTTCCGGTGGATACCTCATCTACAGATTAAAAACGGCGGCATCGCTCAGAGTGAATTGTTCAATAGAATACTGGTGCACAACATTCGCAAATTAAGCCGAATGGTAAAATCGGAACATTCTAATGAGCAGTGCCAGTCTGAGACTTTTGGCGAACCAATTGACGCATTGGAGCAGATACTGTCCACAATGTCAGTGCAAACCCGTGATCCAGAAAACACAGAACCTTGTCTTTGCATTAGCTCGTTCTTTCCTTTCACTAGCATACTGCCGTCCCCACAGATTGAATGCTCAGAGTTATTAAACACGAGTAATGAAATCAACTTCTCGCACGATTCCATGTATGAAACGGCATCACTGAATGATTAGCTTTGCAGGTCGTCCGTGTTTGCTTGTGCAAGCTAGGTGTAGAGGCGGCTTTTAATCCAAACTCGTCAAAGCTGTTGTAATATAGTTGTAATATTAATAATTGCTGATAAAATGATACTGTTTTTGTAGTAGAGTTTGCTGCTAGGAAGTGTTTGGTATAATTTAACTTACAGTACGTTTTTACTAAACATCCTATTAGATTTATCTGATTTACCTAAGTTATTTTGAACTTCTTAAAATACAATATGAGATATAGATCGCTCAAAAGCAACACAATATTTTATCTAAAACTTGGATTAAGCTACTAGTACCATAAATATCATAACTTAATAATCTAAAATTGTTTACATTATTCGTTACCTCAACCATAACAAATTAAATATAAATGTAATTTAATTTAAAATAATTAAACAATTTAAAATGATTAACTAAATATGACACCGCTGAGCGTTAAGCAGTCGTTAACGTCACTGTCACGCAGCTGGTCTGCGTTGGAATCCCGGGACCGGTTGTCGCGCAGCCGGCCATGGTTTCGATTCCCGATGCCGGGGTGACAGGCGGGTTGGCTCGGGACCAATAACCCCTCCCGTACAAAAATTAACGTTTCAGAGAGCAAGCAAGATATTAACAATGTCTCTGCTGCAGGCTAAGATCGCCTAGGGGTCGTAACGCCAAATAAGAAGAATAAAATGCCGGTAAAAGAATAAAATGCTGCCGGTTTGTATTTTTATGAGTATAAAAGAGTTTCACCCACCTTTTTACCAATCTTGTTGAATTTGGGATTAGCACTGACACAGGCAATCCCAATAAATAAGTTTCGTTTTGATATGGAAAATCCATTGATAACTGCCCATTCTCGAGCATGCCACTGATTTCGATCTCTTTTTTTAGGTGAACGTGCAATAACCTTACATATTTTTGCTTTATTAGAAGTCTTCCGAGGTAGAACTACAAATTGCAATGTTTATGCGTTTGTCAGTATCGGGGGCACTCTTGTCGTTCTTAGAAGATCAATTCGCATTCGTTCCAAGAAAGCCGACACGTCTGGTTTGAACATTTATTTGTTTGGAGTGCATGTCCGAATTCTGTACGTATTTATAGGAAATAGGAAGCGATAGGAAACACGAAAGAAAAAATATTTAGTTAGTTCTTTGTTTTTCAGCAACTTTTTAAAATCAAGAATGTATTCTTAATAAACTTAAGAACCATTACACAAAAAGGTCGTATTCTAATAAAATTACATTTTTCAATATGCAGATATGCACGAGGCTTGCTTTGCTTGTTGGCAAAATAGGCAAAGATTGCGAAATTTCCAACAAAAATAGACTAGACGACGCTGTATAAAAACAAATCAAATGAAATTATAAGACAAATATTGATAAATGGACAAATAAAATGTAAAACCAGTACAACAGATGGCAGCGTAAGTATAAGTGCATATATTTAGTTCATAGTTACTATTGTATAAATAAAACTACTAAAAAGTAATAAACAACTAACGAAATGTAACAGTATTATGACTGACTTGAAACATTTGGTAACATTCAACTATGAAAAACAAGTTTTATCATGTTAAGATGCTAATTGTAATATCGCGTAGTAGAACAGTAAGCAGAGAAGGGCAGCAGGTCGCATCCATGAACGACCATAACGTAGGCGATCCATCTTTAGGCAATTACTAAACGACAATGCACGCAATATGCTGTTATGCATATAAAGATTCCGCTACAACAATCTGTTGGTAAAGTTCTTTCCCTAATAGAATAAAAGAAAAAGTGAAAATCGTTGCAAAGGTAAGACAAATGGACACTGTAACAAAGGTTTACGAGAATCCCATGTCCCATGTGTCAGATGATAAGAATTTTGTTCGATTAGAATTCGATCTAGAATAACATAATGCGAAACTGTTGTATTTTGTCTGTGCGTCAGTGTGATTCCAACATAGTTTCATTGCAATGATTATTTTTCGGTGTTGCGGAACAATCCTTTGTCGGAACAAAAAAATTATGGTCCGCATCTTTGTTGCATATTTAAAGAAACGAGCTGTTTGCCTTGCTGTTACTCATTTTCATTCATATATACATTTTTTAATTGCTAAACCCACTTACAATTAGTGAATGACGGCCGGTGGTTTGCGCTTTTATATAATTATAGGCTTAATCTTTTTACCCTTTACCTGATTCGACCAGTCTCCGGTCGGCACAGTTGCTTTGTAGAATCGTGTGCTTGTTTTGTTGAATATCGGAAGTAATTCGTTTGCTTCATCAGAAAACGCCTTCATCATCCGATCCGAAAAGGGCGATCAGTAACAAAATAAGGGAGAGTAGAATTAATTAGTAGAACCCTCAAAAGGTAGTATACTGTAACATACTTTCAGATAAATAATTGCATCCGAGCCATAGCCTTCACAAGAGAACAAAACTAAATCACCGTGAAAGTAACGAGCATACAATCTCGATATTGGTAAACCGTATCCATAACCTGTAAGCGTGATAAACACAGTATACTATCAGCGTAAAGCCTCAGTAGCAAAAATAATATTATAATAATATGATAACAAAAAAAAATTACCCGCTAGCGGAACCAATGGTAAATCGGTTTTTGATTTCGGCGGTTGAGGCGCTGTACTGTACATGTATTTGAACAGTTGATCCACTTGGGAACGTGGTATTCCACCACCCTGGTCAGACATTTTAACACAGATATCTTCTTTGCCTTTCACTATTGTAACCTTTATCGGTGGGACATCATCTTCCGTTCCGTGGTGTTCCATGACGGCACGCATCGCATTTTTGAAAAGTTCAAACAACATGTGGTACAAGTGGGAAGGTACATACACAATCTTGATTGAATTTCCCTTGTCTATTTCTGGTTATAAAGTTACCGAAAAGTGAAATTTTAGCCACCAGGAGAAAAATAAATAATGGAGGCATATAAGGCAGAAGCAACAACGGAGCAACAATTAAACCAACCGTTATGTTCGACGACCTCAAGCTCCGGACTTGCTAGATAGTATTGATCACATAGAAAGCGAGCATTTTCGTAAGCATCCCTCACGACCATGTGAGGATCACATAAAGGATCTATGCTACCAATATGTCGTCCCGTTTGTGGTATTTCTCCAAACAATATTGCTGGAATAAAATGGAAGAAATAATGTTATTGCTTAGATAACCTCGACCCGACCCGACACCGAAGCAACTTCTTACTGTGCTGATTGATAAGCATACGTATGCTAATGCGGGACATGTACAGACGATCGAGAAAATACTGAATAGACAGCTCAGTGGACAATTCAACAGATCCGTTGCGGCTTTCTTTCAGCTCCAATATGCCTTGTGCCATTGTTTGAACAACATCGGAGTGACGGTCACGGATTTGTATGAGTGATTTGCAAAATCTATGTTTAAGAAAAACAAAAAATGTACATTAAAAGAACAAAACGTACAAATATTCATTCAAAAATGCATGTATCAATACTTCTCCAAGTTATTTTCTGATGGATCTGTTTTCTCGAAGGCGAGCACCTCTTCAAAACTTTTCACATACCACGCGCTGACTAAACCTACGGATGGCATTCGAAGTAAACTTTCTGGAAGTAGGGTGATTTCTTTCATTATATTCGCCAGACGGACAGGTAGTTCTTTCCTCAGGAAAATGTACGACTTTCGTGGGCATGCATTTAAGCCTGGAATATATGGATGATGAAGGATAAAATGCAAGTTAGATGCTTCCAACCGATAATATCGTTTCTATGTCATGTACAATTAGGAGTTCTGTTTGCTTGTTTTATATTATAGAAGTATTATATACTGTTCAAGATGTTTTCCTCACTTATACTTCGACAATTATTTTACGAAAAAAACATTGTTTCAGTCGTGCCTATCAATCCCTATCACTGACAATGTTGCAGACAGACATACCACTAAAGACGAACAAGCAAGAGTGAAACGTACAGACACGGTTGAAAAATCAATTACTAGCACACAGATAGTATTGGCATGGCAACAATTTTAAAATATTTCAGGTTTGCATCATCCGTACAAGTGAAATCGACGATGGTGCGAAGACCAGTTGGGCGGAGATTCTCCGGAGAAAGCCCGAAAACAATATCCAACGAAAAACCTTTACTAATCTAAACAATATGGATCGCTCAAATCAAAACACCAATGGTTTTTATATGCATGTTGCCGAAGACTGTGCTGGGAGAAGATAAGGCAATAAATTCACAGTCCGTCGCTATACACCTACCAAAGTCAATAAATTGCTTTATGCTTAGTGGCGACGGATTAAACTGGGAGTAAAAATCCAACATCTTGTTTACGTTGGACATTCGCATTGAAAATAGCCTCATTTTAACGACACACAGTCAGCGGTTGGTATGCTAATTTACAATTTGCAATTTTCGATATGCTGCACAGCACTCTAATCTTCGGTATCACTTTGAATTACACATCGATAAGACAACAAATAAAGGAGACATCAAACTCATTTGCAAAGATCTTTCCAGGCTATTGATAGCGTTGCACTGTTACTTTCGAGATTTTAGTTGCCGGGGATTGGCTAAATCAAGCGTACTGCGATCATCAATGACATTTGAAAAACAAATTTTCAGCAGTGGGTTTGCAGTGTTCCTAGTTCTGCGATTTCATTTTGTTTCATTGAATTTTGTGGTGAACATTAGAAGCTTTTCTCTAGCATCGGACTTTTTTCAAAAATATTCTTATACATATATTTTTCCCAAATGTGTAAAATATTCTGGTCCCTGTTTAACCATCGACGAATACGATACATAATCCGAAAATCGTTTTGCTGAACATATTTCGTTTTTCATGGCAACACTGCCAATATTTATGCAATAGCATAAATAAAAAATCCAATAATAAAAAACCGTACACCGTGCGCGTTAATACGTAGAACACGAGCAAATCTAACAAATTGAATGAAATATGCAGCATGGTAGAAAAGTGCGGCTGTTATACAAAACTTTACTGCGATTGCACCGAGGTTTGAGCTATAAGTTGAAAAAATGTAGAGAGCAAGTTTATTGATTTGCGTTTTATTGTAGGTCTCCCGGAAGCACTGCAGGAATTAGGCAACAACTATGTAAAAGAAGAGTTTAAACGACACAAAAATTGTTCTGTTGCCGAGAGCCAATTATTCATAAACGAATGGGCAGTAAGGCGCAGATAAGATTTATTGATAAATATTGTAGTCGCAGTACCTAACGCATATTTTGTTTATGCTCAAAGGAATACGCTTTGATCTTAGCGGAACAGTTGGGCTTACGAGGCAAACCTAAGCCCGTGGGAATGATTGGAGCAAATTTGTCACAGAAGCAACTGCAGTACTTCCGAGATGAACAACTGTCTCAACTATACGAACTACTGCAAGAAGCTAAGCGGTGAACAATGCGTGAATGAAGAATCGTACGGAAGCGAATGGATAGCTGGTGCGTACGATCATGATTTGCAGCGTTGATTTTCGTAGGTTTTGTACTCATATTGAATTCCGTTTTCCTCCTGCACTTCGTCAGGAACATCCTTTTCATTTGCAACACTCAGGTACGATTCGGGTAGTGTCGGGAAGTATGCGTCACAATCGAAACTCTGTTTAATTTCCGTTAAATAGACACGGTGACAACGATCCGATTCCATTGCCTCTTTGTACACGCTACTGCCACCGACGATCCAGACGTTCTCGATATTTGCACCATGGTCAGTTGAATCTAGCTTGTGTATAGCTTCTTGAAGACTGCCACAAACAATTACTTCTGGCGGAAACATATGGATGGCTGGATTGCGCGTGAGAACTATATTTAAGCGATCCGACAACGGCCGCTTAGTCTCGGGCACTCCGAAGTACGTTTTTCTTCCCATGATCACTGCATTTCGCTTGCTGCTATCCAATACTTTTTTCGTCATACGAGAAAAGTATCTAAGCTCATTTCTGCAAACAAACGAGGTAAGACTTTATATTTGTGACGAATAAACGTGGGCTTAATACTAACTTTAGCTTCCATGGTAGATCCCCGTTGATTCCGATTCCTCTGTTCTCACAGACCGCAACGATGCAATTAATTTTGATTACCATATCGACGAACAAAATGGGAGTGTTTTACAAACGTAACCGAACAAATTTTGATGAACCTAACTGTAGTCTTTTGCTTTTTTCAATATCGTTATCATCTGTTTACACTTCTGTGGTGGGGTGGGTTAGGGTGGGTTTATGGGCCAAGGTTGAAACTCTGACGCGAAACTGTCAGAAACTGTCGCGAAACTGAGCAGGTTGCATAAACACACCGCGAAGCAAGAATTTGCATTCAAGCAAACACCGTTGGCAACGACCGTTGGCCGAGTCTCTAACTCTAGCAAAACGATCTTCTCGATCTACAGGTCTGCCTTCTGCCTTCTGATTCTGCAGGTCGGTTTCCGAAATGGTAAAGGGTCATTTTCAGTCACCGAAACGGAGTTTATGAAGCGAAAATTATATCAACTTTTCGCATGTGCCCAAAGACCGACCACCACTTTTCAGCTTTTTTTGCTTTGTTGACGTCTTACTTATTTGACGTTCACAACTCACTCGACGTAAAGTTCGTGTCCTAGAAAAGTCACTCTGTTTTGACTGTGAAAGTCGCCGTACGTATAACTTTTCTTAGCGGTTTTCTTTCGCAGAGTTTGGTGTTTTGAATCATGATAATAATAAATATCGGCGGTTGAATCGGCGGTTAATAAATAATAATTGAATTAATAAATACTAAAGCAGAAGCGTTTTAGAAAAATACTTTTATTTTCCAATATAAGCCCTACTACTTCAAAATATCTTCTCTGATGGACGGATTCTGTTGTGTTATGTAAATACTAAGTTTACATATTTTAAAATACATTCAATGCTCTGTTTCGCGAGATTTCTGCATTCGAAACATGTTTGCTTGGATACAACTACCTTTGTGGAACACCGCTTAAGCTGCTCCTCGCATCTCGTTAACCACTTAAGATCATGTTCATAACGCTCTATCACGGCTATCACGGCAATGATAGGATATATCGCGAACAAATCCGGCGGGACAAAAGATGACATGTAGCCGTACTGTCGATAAAGCAACGACGGAATGTGAGCTCTCTACTTTCTATTGCAGGACTAGCAATATACTAAGCATAGCGAGCAAGGCAAGTGGAATCGATGGCAAACTGGCGGACCCATTACGTGGCGTTTGCGTAATACCTGGAAAACAAATCAATCGATCAGTTTCAGTAAAGTTATTAGTACAAAAAGTATCAACCTCGGCCACGATAATTGAATTAATATTTTTTTTTCGATCTCCGGTATGAAACTGTATGGCGAAAAAATCATTTCGAGCCCTTCTTGGCAAGTGTGCCGATAGTCGAAAGAAATAATTAAATGGATTTACCCATCTTAAACTGTATTGGCGGGCTGGACATTCTTCCATCACCGACGTTGCTGAACGCCAAAATGCGTAGATTGTACGATTTTCCTGTTAAAGAGAAAAAAGAACACATACAACGGTTGAGTTAGTTGTTGAAGAGCGTCATGGCAGAAATCAATTATTCCGACAGTCAAATTGTATGCCCCATTCTACTTACCGGGTGTTAAGTATGATGTTTCGTCTCTGTAATTATTAAAAAAACAATAAATTAATTTAAATTTAAATAGATGTACGACGCTAAGAAACCTACCTTTAGCACGCGCACGTCCCTCGGCGTCAGAAAGGACTGCCCTGGGTGTGACGTGCGCCATGGGCTCCAACTGTTGGCAGAGCGGACCAAGCAACATCTGCGCAGTTGGCGCTCGGCTGCCGCAAAATACCGTCAGACCGAACGGTTTGCCCGGTGGCCTGGTATCCATATCCCGCACCCTTCCAAGCACAACCCAAGATAGTATCTTTGGGTTGTCCAACTGCTTGAAGGGTGCCCAATCCACAAACAAATCCAACACGGTTGACGGTCGTGCTGTCTGCCGTGCTATAGCCTCTTCTGTAATTAAATAGTGTTACATTATAATATAGTTATTAATGATAATAAAGTTTTGGAGGTGTACTTACTCACATCACGCTGCCAGAAGCTCGCTGGCATAGGAAGGCCAGTGACATCCTGAAGCGTGATGTTCCACGGCATCTTCAGCACGGCCCGTGGGTCCCTCGGCAAGCCCGGTATCATTTGCTCCAGAACGCAAATCATTTGGGCAAAAGTTGCCGATGGGCTTTGCATCGGGCTTCGTTCGCATACCTCCTCTATTTGACTATAAAGGTCAACCAACCATTCATAGTCAAAAGCGGTAGCGGGAAGGGGAAGGGCATTCAACTCCTCACAGTCGCTGTCGCTGTGATAGTCGTTATAACCCGCCTGGAACTGGAGTGGCCGCCTGGAACTGGAGGGACCCGGCTGGCCATTATTTGCCGTCCCGGCGTCGCTTTGCCGACATGCTGCAAGGTGGTGTGGTGTGGTGGTGGTGGTGGTGGTGCAAGGTGAGAAACAATTTGAAATACCTGCTGCCGCTGACGCTGAAAACCCCAACACTGAAAATCCCTTTACGTTCCGTAAGAACGGTTGGAAAAATCACGATCACAATAGAACAACACACACGGGAAAAACGTAAAATCGTGCTTTCTCTCCACTTGCAGATTTTCGTTCTGACGTTTCTACCTTTTGACAAGTTTTGACGTTAGCACCAAGGTTGCCAACAAGTGGGAAAATAATATAAGTTTTTATTTGCTGGTAACTGCGGAGCCACAACTGCCGTAACAACTGCCATAACATTAATTATTAATGCCAAACTTGTTACGCTTCGTGTGGCAGCAAAAATTTAAAAACGAAATGTGAAACGAAATGTTGTTCGTGTTTTTGGTCCGAGAAAATAGAAATAGAAGAGAAATAAATTGATTTCTGAATATTTCTGAATATTTTGTTGCTATACCGGCAAATAAGAACTTAAATTATCCTCTGTTTGTAAGCAAATCGTATGCAAAAAGTAGTTACGCTCGTTGTTACGCCTCAGCCGAGCCATAACATTTTTGACAGCAGCGTAACAGTTTTGGCATTAATCGTTAACTTCAAACTTGTTATGTTTCGCATAGTGGGGCCCCACAGTAAAGCAACAAAATCTAAAAAACAGAAAAACTTTGGTGCCAATTTTTTTCCAACAATAATGTTTGAAATGTAACATGATAACAATGATAAAACATGTTTAAGGACACTTAAACATACATTCTAGTGCCTAAGTCCTCCCACGCTCCACTTTTTTGTCAAATCTTTGTAAAAGAAATGACCGTGTCGTATAAAAAGCGATACAGAAATGTCTTACCGCCTTACAGAAATGTTTGCTGTACCAAGTTGCTTCAGGTTTTTATTTTTTCTTGTTTCATTCTGTCGTTTGTTTTTTCCCGTCTCTGTCGTTTTTTTTATTTTTAACGTAAACCAGACTGCCCGGCAGCACTGCCGAGTGACAGTTGCTTGGAATTAGTACACAATTCGTTCTTTCTTTCCGTGTCCATGTGTGTTGTTCTTTCGTCTTGTCGTCCGCGAAGTCATTAACCATTTTCCCGATTACGTTCAATAATTATCGTTCAATAATTACAACAAGTGAGCAATTTCGCACGTTTACGAATGTTTTTTGTCTGATCCGGCCCAAAGTGGCGTGTCCTTCGGCAAACGCACGTGTCGCATCAGCAAACGCGCAAAACGGCAATCGCGCACCGAGCGTCGCAACGTGCGCAACAGGCGCGACAGGCGTGAGCGCGCAACGAGAGCTAGACAATCCTCCCTCCCCTCCCTCCCAGTCCCAACCGCATCCAGCAACATATAAAATGAAAACTATTAACCCTAAGTGTATTAATTATCTATTGCTATTGGCGAACCCAATAGCAGTAGACAACACTGCATTTATCCTAAAAAAAAAAGATTTTTAAGCAGCTTGGGAAAATATTAAAAACGGAATGGGAGTGTCAATGGCAGCTTGCCGAAGACAGTTTGCTACAATGAAAGGGTTGCAACTCGTAAAAAAAGAAAAATTAACTGTTGAAACTCTAAAAAAGTTACTCTTTATTATAAAAAATCCTAGAACAACAAAAAAATCAATCAAAAAGCTAAACAAAAGGCAGAGGCACAAAACACAAAACAAAAATCCTACAGAAACACGTGAAACCAAAAGAACACAGGTAATGTAATTGTTTTTTTTATTATTAGATAAATTTTTTTTAACGATTATGTATTCTCTTTGTATTAGATTAAGCGCAACGAGGAACAAACGGCGGGGAACTCCTACAAACCTTATAGTATCAGAGGGTTTACTGATTTTCCTCCGGATTTTCTCGAAAAAGAGGTAAATACTTATTTTTTAAACTTTATAATAAACTAGCAGACCGGCAAACTTAGTTCAGTCCCAAAGGGAATTTGGGATTTTATGTTTCACACGACTGTTATATTTCTGTGTCTCTTTAAAATTGCGATTTCAATTTCTTTTCTAAGACAAATCCTGGAACCACGCAAATCCTGCCCATCGCACTGGAAACCGACTTTTTTTTTTTTTTTGTTTTACAAGCTAGTCGGAATACTAATGTACGCTCCTGAGGAAAGCCCTCCGGAGCAGTGTGGGACTCGCACCCACTAAACCTCTAGCTTGATTTTCCGTTACCGCCAAGCTACTGTTTCCTCTTACGAGATGACGCGCAGCATGGACGGCAGTGCCGAGGCACTTGCACCCAGAAAACACCTGTCTAAAGCGACCTTCTTTGGCAGTGACGCGTTCTCAAGCCACCTTACTTATTAGTCACTCCAAAAAGCACCTCCCAAGTTATAGACGGACCGTGCCTAAGCACCTAAAAGACGTGCCTAGGCACATGCTATCCCCCTAGCATCTTTGGGTCACAAGGTCAGCGCGGGACGCCGAATAGCCCAAGCAGTTGCCCAAAGAACAACTGCTTTTGTACCCCTTACCCTTGCACTTGTAGCTGTACCTCGCCAGCGGCTTGTGAGCGCTGGAACTCCCGCCATTCCAGTTGAAGCCTTCTCATTACCTGGCCTACGCATGTGCTAATGGCAGCGAAAGCTTCCTTGCTTTCACACATGCGGTCTACTAAACTCTCTGCCACCACTGTTTCTCCTACTGTTGCCATCATTTCGGCCCTAGCTTCGTCGAACCTGGGGCACACGAACAGTACATGCTCCGGCGATTCGACGAGGCCCGCGCAGGCCGGGCACTCCGGCGACGGCGCACGCTGAAAACGGTGTAGGTACTCCCGGAAGATCCCATGCCCCGAGAGGAACTGAGTCAACCAGGGATTTACCTCACCGTGATCACGAGACAGCCATCTCTCGAGATTGGGAATAAGCCGAAACGTCCACCGCCCGTTCACGTCTTCCTCCCAATCTCGCTGCCATCGCTCCAGGGACCTGCGTTTCGCCACCGCACGAATGCCCACCGTGCCACGGCCACTGTAGCACTCGCTGTCCTCATCGACGAGGATCCTAACGGGGACCATGCCGGCTATTACACTCACGGCCGCCAAGGACACTGTGCGAAAGGCTCCTGTAACCTGAATGGCAGTGAGCCGGTGGACTCTATTGAGAGAATCCACGTTTCGCTTTACCAACAGTGCCTCCGCCCAGGCAGGACCCGCGTAACGCAATACAGACAGGACCACCGTCGCCAACAGTCTCTTCTTACTACTACCAAGGCCCGTTGTCCTGCACATGATGCCCGAGAGGGCGCGAAGTGCCCTCAGCGCCTTGGTGGTGGCGTAATCTACATGGCTTCCGAAGCTGAGCCCGCGGTCGACCATCACGCCAAGATACCTGATCGCTTCCCGAGCCTGCACCACGTGGTTACCGATCTTGACCGTCGCCACTTGGACTGCCTGCAGGTTGCTAACAAGGATCATCTCGGTTTTATGGTGGGCAACCTCGAGTCCAACCCCGGCCATCCACGTTTCCACCGCTTCGATAGATCGCTCCACCCCCACAACCACCTCTTTCAGGCTCTGGCCACTGACCGTCAGGACCATATCGTCGGCAAAGCCAACGACCAAAGTCCCGACTGGCAGCCTCAACCGCAGAACCCCATCAAACATCACGTTCGAGAACCCTAGTTGGCCCTAGAACGGATCCCTGGGGAACGCCAGCCGTAAGCTGCACTTCCTGTGGGCCTGATTCAGTATCGTAGAGGAGAACCCGGTTATCAAAGCAGCTACCCAGGATGCGGCACAGGTAATCGGGTACCCTCATACCATGCAGCGCCTGGGCGATCGCCACCCAGCTGGCGCTATGGAAACCAACGTGGAAATGCCCATCGAACTAGAAACCGACGTGGAAATGCCCACCGAACTCACCTCACAGCAGCTCGTGTTCAGCGGGGCGGGTGGCGGCCAGTCGTCGCAGGTGCGGACAGCCCCGTTCCAGCAGGTGCCGCTGGCCATCAACATGCCGGCCACGGTGGGTCACGGTGGAGAACCGGCCGCCATCCCCATCATCAATCTGGACACGCCGATCGCGTCCTCGTCGGCGTCCTCCTCGTCCGGGTCCGGAAGTGTGTCCACGAACTCCGCTTCCACCGGGGCGCCGCAGTCAGCTCGGAATATTCCAGTTCCAGAGCTTTACAATATTAATGATATGGATATTATTATTGAATACTCAGAGCTTGACTCGGAATATCCCGACTATCCGCCACCGGAGCAGCAACAACAACAGCCTTCGGACCACGGTGTGCCACCAACGCCACGTGCCACGATGGCACCACCTCCACCACAGCCTCATCTGCCGACGCACGACCAAATTCAGATGCAAATGGGTGGTGGCGGTCCGTCCGGCGGTCGCACAGTTACCAACCAGCAGCAACAGCAGCAGAACCAACCGCCATCATCTATTCCGCGAGTACGTAAAGCGTACCGAAATCATCAAACCGGGGACACGATGTTTCGGTCCGCGGTGCATGGTTTTTTTCATACAAATTTCATTATATCTTGTGTGTGGGAGAAGCCGACAAAAACCAAATGGTTAAAAATGTCGGCTTACCCACACGCATTAAACGCGGTCCATCAAACGATGCTCACCAATTGTACTCCTGTACGCAGCCTAAGGTCGAAGTGTGTACGCAGCCTAGGTTCGTCAAATATGACATCTGTCAAACGAAACGTGATTAAATCGTGATTCATCGTCGAAAGTGAACCGAATCAAACGTCTTACTGGGGGCTACATGAGGCGTAACGTAATGTTTTTGACATTACAGATTAATGCCAAACTGCTGCGCCTCTTTCAAAACGTTTACGGATCGGCCGACCGCGAATCCCACGGTAAACACTTTTTAGCGGTTGTCGTCACTGGAGGATTTTCAGTGTCATTTGTAAGTACACTACATGTTGTGTCGGTTTACGTGTCCCGTATGATTCGCCGCAATATCAACGAAAAACCGAACTGCATTGGAACAAATCTGTGTGATCTGTTCGAATCTGAGTGATCATTCCACGGCTTGTGTCGGTATTCGAAACAACGGAGCTGGTAAACATTGACAAAGTGCTGGATGACTTCGAATTGAATGAGGACTAAAGTTTTGGTCCCGTCTTTTAGTTTGCAGCTAAACCACGCTCAACCATTTGTGTTTGCACGTGGAAAATCTGAAACGATCATCGCAACAGATCCACCCAACACTACAACTGTCTGTCAACTGTCAACACTACAACCATTTTCGGAAATCATGTGCGTGAGGAAAAGGATGCAATTCGTTTGTCTATTTGTAATTCGGTGACCTTTTGTCCGTTGTAGAATTTACAACAGTACAAAGTTGAGACAGAAACTAATCCGCGCCAATCCACTGGACCAGACGGAAATCGAGGCAGCGACCGACTTTGAAAACGGTGAACTTCACCGCAATCCACCATGTACATGTTAGAGTTCAACTGGAAAGAGGTGTTGCCCCAGTGCCGTTCTGTGTTCTCCAGTGGCGTTCTGTGTGCTCTTCGGCTATGTCTACTTCTCGGTGCGCAAAATCGAAGCCATTCCCGGCTCATGCTCGCTTCCTGTGCGGTGCTGACCGTCCTCGGAAGTCTGATGATGTCACTCGGATTGTGCTTTTTTACGGCCTCACCATCAGCTTACAGTCGAAAGGAGTCTATCCGTATCTGGTGATACCTGCTGACCGAGATTACCATTACCGATCGTGAGCCTCGTGTGGGACTTTGTGCTGCAGATGCTCTTCTTCGCCAATGTGCTAGCGATCAACATTGAGCGCGTGGAGTACAGCACGGAGGTGCGTCGACTGCCGAAGATTCTGTATTGCAACAGGGGAACTGTGACGTGGTGGTGGTGCCAGGGTGGCTCGCCGATCGGTGGTACCGGTTTGACACTAGATAAGGTACGCAATGGAAGTGCCGGTAGCTCGGTCAGTCACGGTCCCACCCGAAGCTCACAGGCGGTCGGGATGGCACATCAAAAAACGACTGGCTTGAGCGAAACAACAAACTGCGGAAAAGAGCCAAAGATTTCCAAACGGTTGCGAATTGTCAATTTCTGGGCCAGGACTCGGTTCTTCCAACGTGGGTTCATGATCTGGATGGTGCTGTGGGTTTCGAACATCATATACGGCACGGGATTGATCGAGGAGCTGTTTCTGATCGATCCAAACCTATCCGCGGGACACGATCCGACGCCATCGACTCCGCTAGAGGGCATGGGCCAGTGTTTCATTATTGAACCGTTTGGAGCTCGACCTGCGCAGGGAGCTCCCTGAAGAGTTTACGCCCCACACCTTAGAAACGGATCAGCACAGCTACCATAAAGTGTCGGCAAGCGAGCGGACTGTACGGAGAACGCTGAACCGTCACCGAGCAGTTGAATCGGCTCAAACACCCGGACTACCAGACGGTTTATCTACTTTCCAACTTTCAGTGGTCGTCGATTCTGAAGCAGTACAACGTTTTACTTAGTGGCCGGTACGTGACCGTCTTACCCGCGTTTCGTTTCCTCAAAAACACCATCAATTGCCAGAGTGTTGTTGATGCTCTGACGGGTCATCTGGACCCTCGGGACAATTCCCTTAACCGCGAATAGATAGTAATTGTAATAATAATGTAGTAAATGTAATGTAGCAATAATATTGTAAGCCCGGCGATTGTTTGTTCGTCGCTGGGTAACGAAATAATTTTGTATTTGAAAAATAGATAAATAAATAATTTTTTTTAAATCTTCGAATGTGCATGTATTATTATGGGAATATTTTAGTTTCAGTTTAATGACTAATCCCAGTAGTGTACTATGTTGAGATATAATCAAAAATGTCTGTGGATATTCTTTTGGCCTTTGACCAATTTTGACTACTTTCCTCAAGCTAGCGATAACGAACGAAAACTAGGTTTACATTCTTGGAACGAAACCAGTTTAATTCTGGAAGAGGTCTTACTGGGAGTTATAGACACAAGCTGGATGATATTTACATATATTGGAAGTATATTGAAAATAATGATCATAACTAAATCTAACTTATAGCTAGGCATGGAGAATGGCAGTTTTCGTCTAATTGCATTTCTTTTCCTTTTTTCCAGAAGTCGTAGGTAAAAGACATTCAAGGGTCAAGGAACTCAGAAACACCTATCAATAAACTAATTACTGAGTCAAAGTGATATTCAGTGACCCGTTGTTATGTTGCAAATTTATTGTTACAAGGCTGTGTGAAATTTAGTTCTTAGAAAGTAAACTGAGAAGCATTTTTCCTTATTTTTGCCAATATTGTTTATAAGTAAAATGCAGATTAATCGTCTAGACTACAGAGTAGCTTAGAGTAAAGAGTATAGAGTATAGCATTTTCTTTATTTACACATATTTGCGCTAGTTTGCAGAGCAGCTACATGTTTAATATTGAAGCATACCGATAAATTACTAACAGTATAGTTCCAATAGGCTAATTTTGTATAATTGAAAAGTTGTTGGGTTATCCTTGCAGTTTCTTGGTTACGTATAGGACTAGAAGCGCCATGATATGAAACTTTCACTAAGTGTCTAAAGCCTTTTTCTTGCGTTCAGTAAGATGGAATAGAAGTTTAAATACAAGTTAAAATGAATTACATAAATAATTATGCTTCTAAAAGTAGATGAAATTTCATAGCATTCTCGTATCGCATCGATTTTGTCCTATCACCTATTTCATTACATATATTATTGAATATCTTTCCATTAGTTTGTATTGGCATGGATTTCATGCCTGCTGATTGATTAAATATTATTGAATATTATCTAGACTTTGAATATTGAAAACAACGTATCTGAAAACAGCAAACGTGGGCTAGAATCTTAACAATAAGTACCGTTTTTATTCCTTTAGTGAAATTCTTAAGGAATGTAGAAATAAAAGAAATTTCAATACTGTTTTACAGTATTGCAGTTGCAGTTAACAGGGCAGTCATAAATGCGGTTTCGGTATCCACAGTATGAATCTCCCGCTGCTCTAAGTCTATGTTTTATGACAACACGTCAACCCATGAAGCCATTAGAACGGTGGGTGAAGAAAACTTCCTTGGAGAAATACGTTCGGGTATGCCTACGGCTTAATAACCGATGACAGACATCCGCATAAGGAACAGCATGAATTGTTTCAGTTTCGGGTAGGTTGATTGCGCCCCGAAATAATTACTATTCTTCCGTGTATTTTGGTTTTTGCCCCACCTTTATTGCGCTAAAACAACAAAACAGAACAGCTTGGCTCTCCAGAAACAAGCAGTGGCACAAGAGACATAAATAAAGATCCTGCCCTGAAGGGTGATGCTGGCAACGAGGGAGGTCTTTTTGGACTGTGCTGGGATGTGGTCGGTTCGGCAAAATAAAGGACAGTGAGCAGAACAAACTTTAAAGACGCTAATTCGTCATAGCTTCCAACAGTTCTGGCAGTAGCCGTAATCAAAAGTAGCTATCGACCGTTGTGCTGGTTTATGATACCCAGCCTCAGTGGTTCTCCATAGGGTGCAGTTTTTTGTTAACATTAGCTTTGAAGCAAATCTTACATTTTCTTGAAATCAATGTGTCCAAGTCAATCTGTTCAATATGCAAATATAATTTATGTGAGTTTTCCAGTCCAGCCAATACACCAAATCTACCCAAAAGTTGTTGCCGGTAAATATAAGGTTGGCTGGAAAGAAATCGATTGTTTTCTCGTTTATAATATATCATATATTATCATTTATTTAGTTTAAAATTTGTCAATGGGCAAACAGAGCCTTGTTTATTCCAGAGCGCGTTTATTATATGTATTGATCAAACATTTTCAAGTTTATGCTCTTTTTCAAGCTGACACATCGCACTTGAAAAATGCTTTCACTGGTTTTTGTTTGTTCCATTCGTTTGTAAGAAAATATCGATAAAATCACACAAATAATCAAAGTTGATCGGCATCGGCAGAGCATCGGCCAGGAGCTAAAGATTCACCATCAATCAGTTTTAAGCCATTTGCGCAAAGCTAGATCCTCAAAGAAACTCGTTGTTTGGGTGCAAAGCGATTATAATCTTTTTTAAACAATGCCAAACTTGCTGATTGATAAGAAATTGAGATCAAGAGAAGATTGTGAAAATAGATTAATAGAGTTTTTCACCAATAACGACAAAGTCTGCTATGAGAGAGGAATTATGAAGCTACTTTTAAAATGGTAACAAATTTTACAATACTTGTGCATATTTGGCGCAAATCGGACCACCATCGGAAGCATCTTAAATATTGCTTCGAATTTCACCCCAAAAAAAATAATGGATTCCGTTTTAGCCAATGAGAGACGTTTCGAAAGATAAAAGTACCAAAACTAGGGATTTTCACTGGAAAAATATGGGCTATTACTGATCACAGGTGTAAAAAGGCAAAAGATTAATGGAAAGATCTGAATAGTTCAAACGGAGAACACTGAGGCATGTGGTGAATCAAACCATCAACATTAAATGGAACAAACGACTTAATAGAAGCAAGTCAACCAACAGTAGAACTATTCACCAACATCTGCACATGAAGGACGAAACACAAAAAGAAACTGCCATGAATTGCCATGATATAATTGACCACATTAGAAAATTGAATAATTTTTAATGATTTTTAATTTTTCGAATAAGAAGTAGCATAAAAGAGAGAATGCTCAAATCTGGAGCATACGAATGACACGCACAGATTTTTTGGAACATATTATTAGGTCAATTAGGTAATTAGAACATGGAATAAAACGGATATTCGGTGCCATTTTATCTAGCATTTGACGCGAGGAGTATTGTACACATTTGCGGTTTTGTAAATGGTTACGCTTTCGCCGGAGAATCGTCTCTCTCCGACGATCACCACCCACGCACTGCGCGCGTTTATCATTCATTAATCGACATCCACTGGTTTTATTTATGGGCAATTTCATTTAATTGTCATTCTATTCTGGCTTCCACCTGGAAATGGCAGCGATGGATTTTGTAGCGATTGTCCTTACTAACAGTATTGCTTAGATTGAGAGAAGGGTGTTCGGGTGCATCAAGTTTACCCGTGCCAGTGGCTGCAAAGCATCATTCAGAGGAGTACGCAAGCGTTCAAAGGTTCATTTCATGTAATTATCTCACACTGTTCATATTTACGTTGAATCGCTATTTTCACAGCATGCGTTCGCAGTAGACGCTTCTGTCTGATGTCGGTTTAATTCAATGTTCAACTAAGTAATTATTGAAACCCTGACAAAATTTGCAGCATTTCGACAGGATTTCACAGTCAGCTCACGTTACATTTTTAATGTGCTATTACTACTAATGGCTTGATGAATTGTTTTGAAACCAAGATTTCTAGCGTGGCAAATATGTTTTGCAAATATAATATGTTTTAGACGAATGTTAGGCTATTGTAGCTCAAAATCGCAAAAGTACACAACAATAACTCCCATTGATCTTGCATCATACTGTTGGACCGTTGATTCTGGAAAAGAAAGTTTGAGCCACTCAAAGTTGCCTAACTGCAATGTCAAAAGCTTAGAATATGCAAAGTTGGTGAATCGGGGTAATGTAGCATCTGTGTACAAGCAAAATTTGGTTGAAAAAACGAAAGGAAAAGGGCGAAATGAAATAAGCGAGAATGATTCTTTGTTCAATGGTCCACGAGGCTTCATACTGCTCATATGGCTGTGAAAGTGTATGTATGAGCCTGCACTTTCCTGTCCTCCGTGGGGAAATCAAGATTACTTCATATTTATATCGTTTCCATTTCCTCTTACTGTTTCGCCCTTTTCAGATGGTAAGGATCGAACGTTTTTTATTGTAGGTAGCCGGTTCGTCTGACTCGCATCCCTTAGCTAATGTGCTACATATCTAACGTAAAGTCAGTCGCCTACTAACACCATGTAAAGTACTTTGCTACGTAAAGTACGGACGACGCCTAGCCGTTGACTCTCTGTTCCTTAAAATCATATGAAAACACTATTTGGTGATTGCTTTAAAGGTATTACAGGAGGGGCCCGACTAGGCACCGCCAAGACTTTATGCGCGATGCTGGTAGGTAACTGACATTAATCCAACGATAAAGCTCAAAGTTTCCATGCACTCGAAGAAATACGTAAAGGAAATGCAAACAGAAATTTTAAACTAATTAGTATTTTTATTATACATGTTTAACAACATGATGGAATAGGATTTGTACAGTTATTTACTTATTTGAAAAGCAGCCGTTCGGCTACGCGTTTAAGTATAGTTTTGATACTCGGTGTATCTTGACGCCAAGTGGACGTGCGTTCTGCAAATAGATGTGGCGGGCTGCTACGGCGGGGGTATTTGGGCAGAAACTAGCAGCCTGTAGGTACAAGAACCTTGTAGTTCAGTAACTATAAGCCTAGACACAATAACTCATGGTATGAGTATAACAATCACATTATTATACTACTGTCGTAAAAAAGTATCGGTAATTCCCTTATAACTCGAATTATTTTTCTTTATTCTTCTAAATCTATGTCATAACCATTAAAATAATCCCTACTCTATGCAATACATTTCTATCTATATTTGTTCCAATTTTCGAAATGGTCTGAAAAGAGATTGAGAATAGTCTGCAACACATTCTTCGTTTCGACTCCTATCTCAACTATTTACTGTAAAAGGTGTCCACGAAACGGCCTCTTGAGTTTAGCGAATAGCCAGAAGTCACACGGTGCTAGGTCAGGCGAATACGGTACGGGATCCAATTTTGTTTGACGCACAGCATTACGCAAACATTATTACGAGGCTAGCAGGCTCCCATATCGCGAGCAACAATAAAATTTTCCTGTATCGCGATTGGATAGAAAATCCTCAGTGCTTCGACAACTGTTTGCAATATTTGCCACACCTAGTTTACAGGTAAACGATAAAATACATATTATATAAATATTATATGCTGCCAGTGATCGGGAACGATTGTTGCAACCAGCTTAGCCCTAATCACTGGCTTTCAACTGTTTTACCTTCGTGGTCCGCGTAGAGACTAATCAAGTGTTTGAGGCATTCTTTGAGGGCAATCAAGTGTTCGGTGCCCACCTTAAGGACACAACAGGTAAATTATTATATGGTAAATCATAACCGCTCATTCAATGCGACAATAGTTAGGATCAAACAAAAAACAACATTGTTTGAGGATCAACCTAACAAAGACCCTTGCAGTTCCTTCCATGTCCCTTTAGTGTTGCAGGTCATTGGTTGGGGAGCTTTGATCCAAACCGAAATAAATCCTGGCTCGCTAGCACTAATTCCTGTATGCACAATTTGGTTCGTAACACCATGACTGCTCAAATCAACAATGTTGCTTTTGACTTTATCACTTCGTTGTTGATCTTATTGACTCCTGTTTCATAGTCAACCATAATATTGTCTGTATGCATGTCCATGCGTATGTCCTCATAACCGAAAATAACTTTGGCCAATTGAGTATTCATTCGTGCACACGCCAACCATTACTTTTAAATTGGGAGGGATGCACCCTCAAGAATGCAGCAAATCATTTTCTTAATCGGTAAAATCAAAACATATTTTTCCTCCAAGTGATCATGCTGGGCTCGTGTTTTTATACAACAATTTCACACTGAGGCAATCAATAAAAGGAAGGGTAGAAGCTTTTGGCAGTATCAATGCTCAGCATGCACATACCTCGATCATGTTTCCTCGAAACCCATGTTACTCAGCGTGTTTATAAATAATTAATTTCACGGCTTAACTGGTTATAAATGACTGCAGCATCAAATCGAATCAATTACACACCGTGCCGGATGAAATTAGAAGCGACAACTATCATACTTTCCACGAACCGAGGGGTAGTTCAGTCGTCAGTGTTAGGAGGGGTCCCAAATGAACGCTATGCTATGAACGCGTTCTCTCGAATCGCAACGGATTGCTTCAATTGTCGTGTGGCTACGTTTGGAATTAGGGAGGGTATCATCACCCCTAGTTGACCATAAACCAGCTAAAAATTTATTCACATGACAATGGATGGGACTTGCAGGAACGTAAGCAGTTGTCACTGTTGCAAGAATGTACGCAGGAACGAGAATAAGTAACAGCAACCATTTATAATGGGATTTGTTTATTATTTTACAATTTAAGACCACTTGATTACTTGATTCGTCGAAAATGTTATGGTGGGGTACAATTTTTAAAAGATAAAAAAGAAAGAGTTGTTGAGTATTGTTACCATTTTCTTTTGCTTTTGTTTCTCCATTAGCCATGATCGAATCAATCACAGGCCAGCGAAATATTTTTAACAAACTGAGCAACAAACAACCATGTTGTTTTGATAGTTCCTAAGACAAAATTAAATTCTTCATGATTCTTTAAACAGAATCACGTTTTGCACTAACTCAAGACTTTAACGTACACATAGTGGGGACGAACAAACCGGTAACGTAACATTGTTATGACTCATATGATTATTACTATAAAGAAGATAACAGTAACAATCAATATAATGAATTTTCGAGAAATTTTATGTATAAATTTGTCTGTTTTTTCTAAAAATCTTTAAACATGATACACAAATCTGACGCATATGATGTTTATATAGTAACAGTTTGTGAGTTTTGGTGAAACTTCGTGAAAAATGCTCGTTGGAATGGCAAAACTTCGACCCACGTTATTCAAAATGTTTTTATTGTTTAAGTGTTTAGAAAAATTTTCAAACACCATGTTCAAATGTGTCAAATGTTTTTGCCGTCGATTATCACTTCGAGGTGTTTGATGGCTCGCTATGGCCGAACAACTCAATTGCTGATCTTGATCGACGCTTCTAGAATGGTACTCATATTCTTAACAAAAATTACCTGGGTATTCTGACGGGTACTGGTATTGTCTTCTTATTGAACTCCAACCGCCTACTTGATACCACCAGTCGTGTTGCGAAAACTATCGTGGTCACGATCGTTGGCAGTTCCTTGCAAATTCCTTGCGCGGAACACGAGCATCTCGATTGATCTCTGCGTGATCACCGGAAGTCTGTACACGATATCTGTGAGATTCGATTCCGCTTCTCGAATGAGAAGTTTGTTGCTGTATTTTTGTTAAAGGCGATCTTCTACCAAAACGCTGATACGTCGTTCTTGAAAGCATAATGTTTCTTCCCTTCCTCGCTTACCGTTCTATCGGGCTTACGCACTGACATTTCTTGTCGAATACGCTCAACACTGTTTAAGGTCACTAACCAGGCAACTGTTTCGTAGTTGGGTCCTTCTTCATGGCTTTGTTTCGACACAACTCCTCCACATCCCAGGCTCCAGGCTCTAGAGTTACTCCAGTTCACTCTTATCTTCGTTTTAGAATTTTAGTCACATCCTTCGCTGATAGGCTGAATATGGTCGATTGCGCAGCTCAAAATGGCCTGAGAAGACGTATGTTCATTTTGCTGCAATAAGTGTACACCTTGTCCACCTACTTGCCCGAGGTTGGCTTGTTCAAACTTCTTATTTTGACTTTCGACTTGAAAGCCGAAATTGTCACTAAAACAGCTTCCAAAACGCAACCGTTCACGCTCTTCAGTTCAGTTTAATTTATAAAATATTCTTGTTTTGAATATATTTCCGTTTCTGACTTGCTCCCTCCAAACAGAGAGCATGTTGTCGTACCGTACTATCGAGCCGATTGTCCGCCCTGTATGTCTTAAAACAAATAACTGCGGACATAGATGCTTCTTTTTCGATTAGTGATTGAAGAAGTCGGCAATATTTAACTTTAATATGATATTTGAAATGGTGCACTTCTCGGACAGTGCGTTTTTTATCGGGTGTTTGTCTCTTTTCGAGTTTTATACAGTGTAATTTTGGGATGTTTTTATTTTTGAGATATTTATTGCTATCAATAAATTAGAAGATTTTTGCCTCGTTGATGGTCTTCAACATTGGAATCATCACCGTTTTGTAATACCCCTCAGCCCTCGTTTCCTGCGAAGACATTCAAAATTAATGAATTAATGAATGAATAACATTAATTCCGCAAGGAAAGATTATTTGGCATCAATTCGAAATTTTACTGAAGAAAGTATATGAACTAAAAACAAAATAATCAGTAATAATCAGTGTAAATAGTTTTGAATATGTCAAAATCGAATCATTACTGCTAAACCTGTTTAGAAGCAGAGGAAGTCAGGTTCTTCCCTAATGTAATGATCAATGACTCAACTAAAATCAGCGGTACTGGGAAAAGGAAATTCATCTCTTTTATAAATCTTAAAAATTAAAATTTTCGTAGACAAACATCCAATGTGAAACAAGTTGTATAACTCTATTTCTCCGAGATAAATTCTTAAATACTAGCAACAGTACATAAACAACGATCACAAAGATATTAGTACAAACATAGCTCAAAAGTATTACTATTTTAATACATACCCAACAACCTGGAACAAATAAAATAATAAAACGATAACACCATCATTAGAAACACGACACAGCAATTATGCAGATTAATTTTTTTTTTTAAACACAAATATTTAAAAGAATATGTTTTATATTAGAATACAAATCTTTTGTTCTTTTATCTTTCATGTCCACATTTGAAAATTCTTCTTTGCCGAAAATGAACAAGTTACTGGGGTCAATGTAGAAAAAATCAACAGGGAAAAAGTGTAATAAATTGTGTGTCTGTAATCGACCCAATAAATTCATCACATGATGCCTGCTTAATATATTCGTTATTTCTAAGTCGTTGCACAACCAACGGCAGCTCTGTCAACATGAATGAGATATCAAAAGAAGATACGGAAGAGGAAGTGCTGCAAAGAAAATGCGGCTATGAACTGGGATATACATCTAGGAACGCTTAGTGTATAGGAAAAAGTGGTGAAGCAAAAGAGAACGCCAACTAATGTTTTCATCACATAAGCCTTGAGGCTGGTTTAATGTTTACTAGGGTAAATAGCAGCATTGCCACAGGTTCCCCCTATCGCTTATGTACTTAAAGATCAGCGCCAGTTCAGCCAACCACTGCGCTGTGCCATAACAGGGAGCTACTGTTTGACACGTTTTTGTACGTGTTTTTGATTATACGAAATATCGTATCGAAATCGATTTGAGTTGCATTTCTTGGAAAAATGGCTGAAACATCGTGCAAGGTTCGATGATACTATTACTGGCTGCCAGGGAGCAATGTTTTGTTTTTTGTACATCCTTTTCCAACACTTATACGACCGGAAGAAACTAGGTAATTTTGAAATATTTAGAAGCTGTGAGTAGGAATTTTACTCGAGGCTGAAAATTTGTCTGAACTACATTCTCCACGCAGAAGGAGTGTCTAGCATTGTTGGAAACGTTTCCAACCTCTGATTAAAACGTTCTAGATTTTACGAATTTGATGATCATTGCTAGATTTCTCTCTTGGTATCCCTAAAACTTTGTTGGTGTGAACTATATAGAAGGTGGACCAATACATCCACTTCCGCAGTTTCTTACATATTAATACACATTGACATATAAATAAACATCGACTACACTTATCCCCGGCAAGACGAGCCGCGTAGATCCTTATGCACGGTAATTTGGTGGTTTTTAATGTAAACCTATTAACGCCAGTTTTTAGTTATGTTAAGTGGGACAGAAGTGCATTCGACGGTATGCATTACGCATTACATTTGTTGATAGTCGTAGATTTACATCGAAGCGGCCTCATTCGAGCGCAAACGGGGGTCGCTACTGACGGGACATATGAGCTTTGATAGCTCAATCATAGTGTGGGATTTTCAATAATGATGAGCCGTATTGGACACATGGAGTGTGGAATTCTTTTAGTCGATGTTGTATTTTTCATAAGTCATGTCACGAATTGTTTATATATAGTTGGAAAAAACTCAGCAGTCATAATGGTCATTGATAAAGGATAAAGAGTCGTTCATCTAATCGATCGATCGACAAAACATTCAAGTACAAGTATTCAAGTAAGGTTATGATTGAAATGACATATTAAAATCGTAGTAATAGCGCTGCATCACAACGCTTCCTTTATTTATAAAAAAAGAAAAAAAAAACAGTAACAGAATTGTACCGCATGACATGTAAACAGGACTTCCGTCGGCGTTACGTTAGTTTGCAGGTTTCGATACTATGCCACAAAAGATTGTGAAATTGATTACTATACTAAAAACTGAATCCCAAAAGATAAATGAGACCGTTTTTGGTGTGTGTGGTGAATGTAGTTCCATTAACTATACTTTCAGTTATCTAAACTCAGGTTCTCTAGAGAAGCAGCAAGCAATAAGTGGATGTGGTATCATGAGTTGTTTGTTTTGCAAAAACAACCGGAAGAAAAGGAACAGAAAAAAGCCAAACGAAGCAAACAAATTTATCCAACTCAAAAGTAAGTGATGTGAAGGGTGTGAATTGTTCACTTAGTAATAAATGGCGCTGATGCCTCCTGCTGCTAAATCGTTGATCCTTCCCAATCATCAACCCTTCAATTGCTAACAGGTTGCCGAATCGAGAATAGACTTGGGCGGAAAGGAAATAATCCTACTCGACCCTCGTTTCAACGCCGTTGATGTATTGTAAACATGGTATATTCGAGGGAGAAGTTTTCAGATACCTGATGGGGATGTGAAAATATGGAAAACATCAATTCATGTGCCTTAATTAAAAAAAACTGATAAACGGAACAATTTCTTTACCAATTATACCAATTGGCGAAATTTTAGTTTTTACTAAGATTATGAACCGCATTTCAGAAATGTTGTTTTAGTAAGTGCTAGTAATTCAATTTGTATCACTATGTTTGTTATTGGTAACAATTTAAATAAGCGTTTTAAAAAGTAATTTCACGTTTTCGCTGCTGCTTACAAAACAAACATTCGAACATTCCATTCCAACTTCCAATATTCTGTGGCCTTGATTTATCAAAACTGTACTGTTTTCGTTCTGCGCCACAGATAGGATCTACTCGACACTAGCCGTCGGGCAAAATTGAACTAAGTTAATCCGCTGCTATCCACCACATGCCACCAATGCTCATAGGGAAACCTTACGATAATCCCTCTGTTTTCAACGCAAAACACGCTTTAGCGCTTTCGGATTGGGAAATGGTAAGATGCATATTTATGTATTAAAATATAATTTGGATTCTCTTGTTTATTCCGGTTTTTCTTTTCATTCTTTTCAACCATTGCCTACACAATAAATTTAATACTACAGAGACCTATGACCATTGACATATTCTTCATATCATATCTTTACACGACCTTTACACGACCTGTACACTGCCTGCGTTCTTGTTTTCACAGATTGTAGTTTTCTAATGTAAATAAATAAATTTAATAATTAATTTCGACTACATTACTTAACCATTTACAATTCGTGTCCACCTGTCGTTGGCAATTAGGCAACGAACGAGAATGAAAGAGAGAAGTAGATAGAGAGAGAGAGAGAGAGAGAGAGACACTTTTTTCTGTTATTACCTCCGACCTGCACATTTGATGCAAATGCGCACTTCCTACATGCACAGCAGGAAGACATTGGTTATGCATTTTTAGTGATTTAGTTGTTTTATCAAATTATTATGCTTCTGATTTATAGGGTTTGAATAGTTTGGGTTTCTCAGGCGTCACGGGGAGTAAGGTAGTCTGGCACGACTTGGGTGACGACTCATGAACGGATGCGGCAGCGGCGAGCAAAAGACCTTTTGTCGAACCGTTCAACGACTTGATCGGGCTGGCACTGGAATTGCTGGAGTTTGAGGTCAAAGTGGACGTATCGAGTTTCGACCGATCGGAAACAGGACTCAGGGAAATGGCCGATTGCGGCGAGGCGACAGGACTTGCGTGAGAGGTTTCCAGCGGCGGTGTATGGGTTTTTGGGACTCCGTGTGGTCCACTATAGGAAGAGGGCAATGCGGTTCCCAGCATGCTAACGCCGGGATACGGTCCAGGGTTCGGTACGTTAGCTGAGAGCGGGGCAGCCGGCGTACGCTGATGAGGAATAGCGTACGGAGTGTACCGCGGATAACCGTAAGTGAAGGCATGCGTGCTCGCTGGTATTCCCGGGGCACCAGGCACTGGAGGAGGAAGAACCGTCATCTGGGTCAGCATCGCCGGAGCCGGTGGATATCCATAAGGCATACCGACCGAGTTGGCTGCTGCCTGCAGGATCGACGCAGCAAAAGCAGGATCAGAGTAAACCGCTGCGTAGGGCCAAGCGACTGCTATTCTTTGGCGCTTGTCCTTCATGCGACGATTTTGAAACCACACCTGAACATTGGACAGAAAAAGAGAAATAAAAATGTTTCCTGGTTAGTACATGGTCGTGAGCAATACTAGCGAAGCACACCCTTTGTTGAATCGATTCATAAAATTAGTAGCTCAAAACGTAGGATTCATGGAAAGCACTCATCATACAGCAAAGCTATTATGGTGTGATTTACAGAAAGTGCAGTATTAAAGCCTGAAGTGAAGTGAAGTGAACATGTTGGAAGTGACACGAAGGAAAAGCAAAACAGAGAAAAAATCGCTTCACCGGACACTTAGCACCTCCTATGCAAAGCTTCTGGCATAACCTTAATCTTTCTTCACGGCCTTTCTTCTTCTGAGCCGATTCACACTACAACTTATTTTCACAGCAATTGGTGTGTGAAAAATTATGTCATAAAAATGCCTTAACCGAATTCGAAGCTAAGCACAACGAAGGAGAATCATGAACGGTAGCACAGACAACACGACATTTTTTTCTCATACAATACCGGCTTCTGAATCAATCGGTAGGCACAGGAATGTTGAGGGTCATAAAATCGCATCAGCAAAAAGCAATGTTCATACACGCGTAAAAGGAACAGCGAGAAGTGAAGTGAGAAGTATGCTATTACGACCGAGTAGCCAGTTGTGATGATCATCGGAATCGGGGAAAAAATCTGGCTGTGGTAACATCGCTCAACGGATTTTATAGACTTTTGTGTCAAATAGGCCGACAAAGGGTAGCGGTTGAAGATGCCGGTATCGGCCAACACACAAAGGAAGGTGATAATTATATTAATTTTATAGTAGTTATATACGATAATTGCTTAAAACGAAGCAACTAATGCATCGGTCTTGGGGCCGGGTTTCTTTACCAAGCCGCACGAACAAGTGGTAGCCTACTTTGCGTGGTACAACTGAGACGCGAGAAAGAAACACTGCTACTAACCTTAATCGTAGATTCGGGCAGGCTGAGTTGAGCAGCTAGTTCACAGCGACGCGGTCGCGAGACATAGTTCTCTTTGTAGAACTCTTTTTCCAGACGCGCCAACTGATCACGCGTGAACGCCGTGCGGTAGCGCCGGACAGACGGATCCAACGGTGGTTGTTGTTGGCTGCCGCCATGATCCGACGATGGACTGGTGCAGTCTGTAAGTGGAGTTTCAGGAAATCGAAAAGAGGCAAATATTTAATAATGTGCTGTATTGGTTCGGCTTGCGGATTGCCGACAGCAGACAAGCGTAACAAGCATGACAACACGGATGAAAAACAGATGACGAGAATCGCGACCGACCGGAACTTCATCGAAGTGCATCCAATTTGCCGACAAAAGCCATTCGGCAGTTGCTGCCGCACTCATCGGTTCAAGTGGCTTATCCTGCTCAATGCCTTCGCCTTTCGAGTTAATATACGTCTTTAAAAGTGGAGTCGTTTTTGTTAACACATGCGTGAAGCCAAACAACAAACGTCCGGCAGTTGTTGCAAAGAGACTTCGGTGGTATTTCCGTTTTGTCGAGTTGTACCGTTTAGCAACTTTAGCCACTTAGCTTCCACTTTGTGCGAAGCGGACGTTCTTGAGTGAATTTTCGTTCTAGATGCCGCACTGATGGGACTGTGCAGCTTGAAGTAGTTTTCCCAAGATTCACTTTCGGGAGTAACAGAACAGACTCCGGATATGTTTATCTATATGCATGTGTAACTATATCATTGTTGACTTCTTTTACCTACCACTTAGAGGCGATAATGGAGGAGAGGACTTCGTATTATATTGATGAGCCGCCATTAGATCCACCGCCAGTGAGCTATTAGTGTCGCGATGTTGCAGTGCATGTGCATCGATGCTATAGTTACGGAATCCTTGCATTCTGAATGTTTGTCCTTCTCGCGATTATCTTCTTCAATTCACTTTCACTGTGCTCATCAGCTTGTTTTTCAGATAGCGAAGAGATACGTCGTTGTTTTACTGTTCGACTATTCAACTGCACCAAGCGATTTCTCTTTTACACTTTTTAACACCTTTGATTGTGCGATCACTTGTGATTATGTGCGACCACTAGTGTAGTGTAGTGAAATGTTGTTTCATCACGAAACACTGACAGCTTGAAGAGAGTGCACCGCTACGAAGTGAAATTTCCGTTTATTGTGTTCGAAACTCGCCACGATCTCGATGCCAAGTTGTAGTCGCAGCTCGTGCAGCAGCCTCTGATTTCAACACGTTAGTGACTGACTTGAACTCGGGAAAAGCAGATTTTATATGTAATCGTAATGGAAGGACTCGTAATGGAGGCGGTTCCTTGGCCAAACATAGGGCGTCACACCCCAGCGTTTAGGTATGTATATGCGCCGGAACGAGACAACCATTTTGTCATAATAGCGAGAAACACACACACAACGAACATGACGAAAGGATCTCATTTGGAGCCCATAAAGGGTATTGGCAGAAAGAAATAGGTTTTAAGCGACCTACATAGGTACACAGTCCTTGCAGAAGAGAGGAGGTAGAGGTAGAGGTAGAGGTAGAGGTAGAGTAACCGAGATTTAAAAATTCGTCAAAGCTATTCTCTGAACAACGTTTCGTCGAAATATACGCCTTGGTTCGGATCTTTTCTCGGATCTTTTTGTATCAACCAGGCAGACTGGGAACAGTCGTTAGAAAGAGAGCAACATAGTAGTAGCGAAGGTCCGTGGAGAAAATAAACGATGGCGACCGTTAACGAGATCTGTTGTACATGCGGGAGGGGAGAAGATTGGAGCGTTTTGCTTGCCGCAAGGATTATTATCCTTTTGTGATTATTAGTGTATGATATGATATAACGTTCGACATCAGCACCATTTCCCTTGTTCCTACGTGCTTGGAGCGAAGAAAGATTCGCCGGAACTTTATGATACTTAACAGAAGCAGCAGGCAGGAAGAATTGTTTAAGTTTCGAACCCCGTACCACAAAATAAGGCGAAGTTTTGTCGGAAACTAAACAATGTCCTATTACGAGATTAAAAACTGTTGTTGTTTTCGTTAAACATATTTTTGATCCTATGTTTAGCGGCTTGTTTACGTTATCTTGTTGGTAACTTTTCTATAGGATATTATCGTTTCAACGCTCAAATAATTTGATTCCGTTACAAAATTAATAACACCGATCAGAACGAAAATAGGACCTAATAATATAACACGGCGTAAAAGAGAAAGTATAGGACCGCTTGTACATATAGAGCTCGATAAATATTCCTAGTGTACATAAACAAAACTGGGAGTGGGAGTCAAGACAGAGCACCATGTTAAATACAGATAACGAACGGTAAACGCGTACATAAGCTAACACAGGACGAACATCATGTAGTAAATGCAATCGCTATTCTCGAGAGGGCTGACAAAATTTTCTTGCAGAGGTTCTTTCAATTTGGATGAAAATGTATAAACTGCTTCTCCAGGATCGGTACTACGGGCTCAAATGGGTGGTGAAGTGCTTAGCAATAGTGTGTTTCTTCTTTTCATACTATGCGATGTTTCGTGGCTCTCCTGTGCCGATTTTTACTAGGCGCTTCTTCATTGTACATGGGACTAGCTTCCGGCTGTCGGACGAACGGGTGCTGTAAAATGTGCTCAAAATTTATGTTTACGGGTAAGTTTCCGAGCATGGTTGATTACAGCGTTTATGCGCTATATAATCGAAGATTATTACGAAACAAAATTGATATCATAACAGCCCGGCAGCCAATGATCGCCTAATCAAGATGCAGAATTCGCATCCTTTGCAATTTCAATGCACCTTGAACAGGGACCTTGTCTATTTGTTGTTACATTTTCTTTCAAATCTAACTGACTAGGATTTTGCCCGTACCCAAAATAAATCGTGCTAAACAAATACCATAAATGTCGGCATAATAATTAGTGGGTAGAAAATGTAGAAACTGTTACCCATAAGCATAACTTGGACGTAACTAAAGCCAGCAACATAAAAGATAGCCTTTCGAGATACCTGAAACGAAGCGAGAGAAGTAAGAAAAACAAATATATGGCATAGTGTTCTCCACCCCTCACTTGCTTTCGATTATCGCCTAACAATACCTTAAACAAATATATATTTAATACCTGTAGACCCGTCAACCATACGTAGCCTTTTAAGATTAAGCTATATTCGATAATTGGTGTCTGCTTTTCCCTGTATATGCTTTTAATATCATAATAATGTAAGCGAAACTTATTGATCAGAGCTGTCTTAGGTACACATAGTCTGCGTGGCATAATGTCTGTTAATGCTTTTGAAGACTACTTCACACAAGTAATTGAGAAAAATCGAACTTACCAATTGTAATCGAATTCTATGGTTTTTGTGAACATAATTACTATCCGATAACTAAATAGTGAAACAAAAGTAAGTGATGGATTGTGAATAATATGCTATGAAGTTGTCTCTCACAGGAACTCAATGTGAATAGATATTTTGTTATTGTTTTATATCAAACCAAGAGTGTCATATTGTATTCAAGTTACCCGTAAACTGTACAAAATAAAAATTATGTTCCAACATTCAGATCGAAGGCACAAAACATAATTTAGATATAATATCATAGATCAGATCATAGATAAAGATTCTGTAATTGTTTCCTATTCCTTAGGAATATAGAAATGTAATATTAGAAGCGCAGTCGAAAGATATTACACCACTGACTTATATCGACAATTGAATAAAGCGAAGAACCCTCTTGGACAAGTTTTGCTTAAATACACAGTTTCTAAAAGGTACGTAAAGTCAAGGTATGTAAAATAATAATTGTTTTCTGCTTACGCAGGCTCCAACTCCAACTGTGTCTACCCTCTAGCTGCGTATCTTTTCAGCAATAATTTGCAAGCCATTTCCTCAAGCCGCAATAAAATCAACCATTGCTGCACCAATGGAACAAAATGTTTGAACGGTGTGAACATACTGAGACCCAATGGAAAGAGAGCGTTATGATTATGTGGCAGCACAATTTAGGCAGCGGTGCCGGCGATGACCTTGTCGAAAAGAATGGAATGATATTTTATGTTTATACAATTTAATTAGTTCCAACCAGCACTACCGATAAGCAACAAAATTTTCGTTAGGTCAAACTTTTCTGCGAATGGCAGAGTGCTTGTGGTTCCTGGGCATGAAACACTCGTTAGTCCCTTTTTATGTGATGTTTGATCCTTTTTCTCATGCGTTTCGTTCTTTTTCGGTTCCCGGTAACTGTGTTAATACGTTTTCGTTACGGTCAATAGGTGTTTGGTCCTGTCGAACCCGCATGAAAATTAAGTTATATGGCTACCGAAAGGTTGAGCAATCCACGTCAACCACATCCAGCATAAAGCTATGTAAAACCGGAGTTCAAGCTTAAGATAGAGAGAAGGAAAAGAGACACATGAAGAAAACGAAGCCCAGGTTCTTTTACTAGGAACTCCTAATGTGCGAAAGAAAGATTTCGTTATGCTCCCGCGCATGGAAGCCCATTACCAGAACTATAGGAAACAATTCCCCTTGAAAATATTGCCACCCACTAAGCCGGTACGAATCGTCACAGCGTGAGTGTATGCATTACGGCACAATAAATAAAAACAAAAGTAAACACACAAAAACAACCAGCAGCATAACATTAGCTTTCAGTTCAGCTTTATTGATAACAATGTATTCACGAAGTATTCAGCTTACATGTCTCTACGTGAATCTTTGCAATTTTGTCTGTTTCGAAACTTCACCAATGTAATAAGCTGTTTTAATGTATCAGTTTGGAATATATTTGTGACTATAAAACATCGAAGGTTTCAATTCAACACGACCTCCAAAAGGTCGAGATTTCTACCTTAAAAACTGAATTGACATTATCGATTTTTGTAGGGCGTAGGGCGGGGATTGGCGTGGGCCAACAACCTCGCCTGAAAAAACCACATCATTACAGGAAGTAACAGAAGATTGAAACAGTATCTTTTGCAGGCCCGGACCGCTCAGCGAATGTAAGAAGAACCCTTTTTTTTAATCCTTTCATGTTTAATGCCAAAAAAATGCCCGTCTTTACTTCTGCCATATTTTTGTGCTTTAATGTATATAATAACTAACTATATATAATTTATTATTATATATATTATATTATATATATATGTATTTTTTTATTATTATTATATATTATGATACAAATTATTCCGTTCGCGGCCGTAATTGCCTTCAACTATGCAACCAACACGCACCTTCCCACAGTTTTTGCCAGTTTCTATAATCGTGGGTAAGTTTCTGTACCGTATTTTTCCGTGTATAACGCGCACTTTTTTCCCATTTTTTTTAGCTCTAAAATCTTGGTGCGCGTTATACAAGGGTAGTAAAAATTTTGTCTCCTCTAAACATACAAATGAGCCCTTTTAGGTACATATTTTATGATATTATTGAATAAATTATGAAATGAAACATTTGTTAGGAATATAATTATCTATACAATATTATAAGTTACATATAATATGTAGCTAAATTTGGGGGTCTTTTATCGTATATACATTCTGTCAAATAAGTACCGGGAATTTGTGATTTAAAATAAATGCTTTATTTGATTTTCGATTTCTTTGTTGCGTAATGTTGCTACATATGTCACTCACTTATGTTGAAAATTTCGGCTATTTTTAAAGCTCAGTTAATGTTTTACAGCTGTTTTGCTGGAACGTGTTTTGTCTTATCGGCGATTTCTGTCTTCTCCTAAATTAATTGACCACAAAGCGGTAATTTGAGATTTGGAAACTAGAAAAAGCCATAGGGGGCCAGATTTGGTCAATACGGTGGCTTTGGCATCATTAGTTTGTAGTTTTTAGCCAAAAATTCGCACACAAGCAACGATCTTAAATTTCGTATGCACGTGGTCTGTTCAAAAAATTTCACGACATTTGGGTTTCATTTTTGTATTCCGCGCTTGTGGCCACACGTGGCCGTTCACATTCGACCAAACTTTGCTTTTCGAAGGTTACATCTTCTCGGCCCTCTGAGAAATTTTTGAACCACCGATAAGTGCTGTTTTTTGGTCTTAAAAGCTTCACCATTAGCCACAGTCAACATTTTGAATGCGTCCGTGCTCTTAATTTCGTTTTCTACGCAAGTTATATAGTTTGATATAGATTCCTTGCCATCCATTTTTTGGAAGAGAAAAAAATCGCCGATGGGCCAAAACACGAGCACAGTAAAACAGCTGTCAAAGATTAAGTGATAATTTAAAATGGCCGAACTTTTTACCCTGACGTGTGTAGTAATCTAACGCCACAAAATAATCGAAAATCGAATAAAGCATTTATTTTAAATCACATATTTCCGGATACTTCATTATTACATTATACATTATTATCATTTGGTATTTTTTGGATATTACATATCTGCAAAATGTATAATAAAAAACTTTTTTTTCCAATTTTTTTCTCTTAAAATATGGGTGCGCGTTATACACGGGTGCGCGTTATACACGGAAAAATACGGTAATTGTTCTTGCATGCAAGTTATCCAAGCTTGTAGCACTACTATGCGCTAGGTGGCGCTGTATTTTTGCCGTCTTTCGTAGAGTTGACAGAATGGTTTTTGACAGTGTCGGAGATAGAATTTGTAATTTAGTTTGAATTTAAAAAAATTATCCAATTTTTTATCGGTAAAAAAGTTGTTTTTTTTAACCGATTTCGATAGTAATAGGCCCGTCGTATGGATGTTTTACTTCAAAGCGAAGCGCAATTCAGCGGCTGTGTTTTTGGATGGAAGATTTGTTCTCGTCATCGAGTTAGAGCAAATTTTCTTGGCTTTTCTCAGCTTGAGTTTCATTTGGCATTTGAAGATTCAAAAATCGTTGCTTTTCCAGATAGATGTGATTGTTTCGAAAAATGTGCATCTTTGCTTCGAGTTCCCAATAAGGAACGCGGAAGTAATCGTGCGGAAGGATTCAACATTTTCCTTTAAAAGCTGCCAAAACATTCCATCGTCGGTCGGTTCCTAGCAAGTATTTCTGCCATACACTGTAGAAAATCTAAGAATCTGAGTGGTTTCTTTCAATACTGCAATGTTTGTTTTTAAAAAGTACACTTTGGACTTTGTCTGTAGTGTACAGGGTAACTATTTGCTAACTATTTGTACTTTTGGTTTGTTCAGGTTTTAAATAAATTATATTTATAGAGCATGGTCGTTTTCGGATATATTTATTTGTCACACGGCGTTCCTTTAATCATCTCTCTGGTGTCTCCGATTAAAATTCGATAATTGTACTGTTCTGCGTCCAGCTCAGTAAATATGAACATGGGTAAACGATCTGAGAGTACCCACAAATTGCCTTCACTATCGACTTTTAAGTCATTCGGAAAAACCAGTGCATCACTATCTGAATCCACCAAACCCTGAGTGTCGGCATTCAGTGGCATGGCGGTATTCCAGCATCCTACACCATCCTTATTCACTTGAGTATAGAAAATAACACCAGTTGTAGAATCATAGAACTCAGCTGAGGACTGTGAGTTGGGGCCACGATCTCCAAGAAGTTTGTAGTCGTAGTACGCTTGCGGACTCTGGGAGTATGAGGCATTTTTTAATATGGTATTCGATACCATAAACTCCTTGGTACTTGAAAACGCATGAAAATAAACCGGTCGTGATCCGTCCTGTAGTCGTTTACCCACCGCCATACCGAATACACCATCCGTCCACTGGAAATTAACTCCACCGATGTTATAGTCTCCAGCCAATGGGTCAAAGTGGAAGAAGTTATGTTTCACACGCCACGAACGATCCTCGTCAAAAGAGTACACGATCACGGCGTAGCTTCCCAAGTCTGGGATGTATGCAAATGCATTATCGCAATCTCCTCTCTCGGTATCTACGATCTAATGAAAGGGAATAGCCCAACAAGAGATTGGCAATATTCAATTAAAATATATCTATATTGTAAACTGAAGTAAACAGTATCAAAGAGACGGCAAATAACATTGTTTTGGAAGTCGATCTATTTGTTTTCAGTTGACATACTTACCACATTTGCAAAAAATGAATCTTCTTTCAGCAGAGAGCTGTTGAAATAGTGTCTCCGAATGAGTTTATCGGTGTACAAATCGAATAACACCAGTGATGGTGGGGCGTACTGCACGGCATCGCCGAGAATATTTGCCAAGCCAGTATCCATCACCCACAAACGATCGCACTCGTCGGCTCGCACTCGGAATGTCGAAATGATAGAAGCATTATTTTTTAGAAACTTCGATTCATCGTTCGATTCACTATGTGCATGGGCTTAAAAATGAAATTAAATGAAAAAGTAGACAAAAACATGTTAGAAAAGATTAATTGCTCCAAAACAGCGATATTTACTCTGATCCAGTACGTCTACTTACCTGTAGGTAGTTCGTTTTCTTCCCAACTGGGATATGGGCGCAACTTAGGACTTTGTTCATCAGAAACGTTCACGTAGGTCAAAGATGCAGCTACCCCTGACTTCCATCTGATAATTGTAAAAATATATCATGCCTGCAGATTGGCCCATTTTGAAGGTTTATGAATGTTACAATGTTTTCTACTCAATGTTTTCTACATTCTACTACTATCAACGCCACATTATTGTAGGATAACAAGTGCTTTGTTGTTTGTTGGTGCAAATCAATGGCTATCTGAAATAAGTAAATTACTATCAACCTATTTCAGACTACTATTGTATTATAATATTTTCCCAACCAGCTGCCGCTCCCGTGAGAGGCAATAAATCTAGGCCATGGCACCAGTTAGTACGATTCTTCGATGCCATCCGAACTTTTATTGAACTGAATGAGTTCTTTTTTAATTTCACAATACGTTGTAAAACAAACACAATTAAAAAAATGGTTTTTAATTTTCTTTGTACCATTACCGCATAAAATCATGAAGGAGCTTCTCGAGTAAAGAGCTTCTCGATCAACATGCTCATGCAACAACATCGAACCCGAATTTGAAATCACGGACAACTACTTTCAATTTTACCATCAACAGCGAATGTTGTTTTGCATTCTGTTTGAGCTATTCCTAGTTAGTATAATATATTAAATCCAATGTTCTAGGCTATGCGAAAGAACGTTATGAGTACACAATGTACAAAAATGTACACAGTCACCATTATATTGCTTCGGAAAACGATTAATTTTGCTTTCAATTCGGCTAAAAATTAAGAATAGTGTGTTTAGATGCATTAGTAACGCGAAAGCATTCGTAAATTTGTATTTGAGAGAGCATAACTCTACGTGAACTTAGATTAGATCATTTGCCCTTTGTAATTACCTTGGTACAGTGACAAATAGCTTATCTCTCCAGCGTTCCAATCCAAGTGGTAGATTATTATGAACAATATATTTTCCCGAATCCAGATCATTCTGCTTTGCCTGTTCCGATGGCCACTCGAATTCTACTTCACGCCATTTAAATTTTTCCTTCAACTTTACACCATCCACCATCGAGTGGAAAAAGATCGTCGCAAAAGCAGTTGCTAGGACAAACAACGAGAATTTTAGGCGAAGCTCCATATTAACGCCACTGTGTTGAGAGAAACACTTGCAATATTCGCAACAACATACAATGCACAATGGGAAATGTAATTAACGTTTGCTTTGCGTATTTCAATATGACCGTTCACTGTTGCGAGCCAGTAACGACTGATAGTTTCTGCCGGGAACGATCGAACGAAACCAATGTTTTTTAGATGCTAAAAAAATGTCTGAACCCCAACCACACCTACGACCAAGGCTTCCGAAGCGGCTTTCGTGAAGCCAGCTATGAAACAACTAACAACGCACCCTCTCATCAGAGACTGGGGGTCCATACCGGTTTTATTTCACGCTGTGTGCTTCCCTCTACTCGTTCCGCTGTTCAGTTCACCCATTGTGTGTCCGTCAAGGGATAAAATAAGCAGATGAGGTTGATAAATAGAAGATAGAAGAGATGATGTTCGATACAGAAGGGGCGAAGATATAACTGGAGCAGCATATTGCTAAAGGAGACAGACTTGTGCAGCACGTCTTCAGCTGAAGGGGCATTTGTATTAAAAACCAGTTCCAACAAGAACAATAATTGTACAAGTAATAATTCCAAGTACACTAATCAATATACTTTTATCAGAGTACTGTATTGATATCAGATTACTTATATATTGTTTTTGTTCTTGCATAACTAGCACGATCTCGTGGCGTGACGATTGATCACGATTTACTGATCATTGTGGTTGATAATGTTTCTCTCTCTCTCTCTTGTTTGTTTCATCTGTCAGACTTTTGTTTTTTATTTTGTTAGATTCGTATAAAATATAAATAGGACTTGTGGTTCGACACAGATCCAAGGTTGTCATTAGCATTGACGGTTAAAATGATGATCAGAGTGTACTTCAGGTTCGCAGGTTGGTTCAGGTTGTGCTTTTCTTGCAGGGGGTTCTTGTATAACCGTTACGTAGTGCTAATTCTGTCATATTATGTAACTACCGATTATTTGACCGATTATTTATTTTGTTCATAGCTTTGCATCCAAATGCATTATGGTTGAGCGTTGAGCAATTGAGCAAACAAAACACATTCTGTTGTGTTTCATATTATCCGGACAAATGCAAACTTTGCTTTGTTCCATTGCCCTCCGCACCATACATAATTCAACATGTAGTCGATCAATAGAATCAATCAATCGAATAGGGCGTCGATTCTATAAACTGATCAATGGTAGTACTGACAGAAATACGCGCATAACTTTGCGTTTGAAAGAGAAAGAACATTTTTATAAATATTTTATATAAACACAAACTCTAGTTATTTAAACGACATTTTGTTTCTGGCACATTCTGTATCTTCCATTTCTCTGTTTTTCTTCATTTTGTATCTTGATTGTGGTGCTGTAAGTTACGTCAACCAAGACCAACCAACTATTTGCTATTACCGATTAATATTTAGTACTAACTAACTGAATTATTATATATAATACTGTAGCCGGCGCAAGCGTTGCTACGCTTCGTTCTAAACTGTTTTTCGTTCAGTTTCGATTGGTCTTATGGGCGGTCTACACGCTACGATGCGATACCGATGTCTGAGTCACGGAGATGTCATTATTGTCACTTACGCAGATCTACAAATCTGAACAAACGAGCATCAATTTGTGAACAAATTCAAACAAGTGCAAGTTTGTCGGTTGACTTGTTGATGTTTTGTTTTGGTCTCTTATTTATATTTTGGACGCTTCGTCAACGTTCGCGAAAGTGTTTAACTGAATTTATAAAAATTTACGAAAGTCTGCCATGTCTTTGGCAACTAAAAAATAAAAAATATAGTGATCGCAATAAAAAGGCGGAGGCATACGATGCCATTTAAAAGCCATTTCCTCCACACTGTAACCTCTTCGCACGTTCTTTTTTCGCTTTTTAACCGAAAAGCACAATGCTAAGGCAAACCAACACAGTGTTGCTTCCATGACTGTTTCCAACATGTCCAACCGACAAACTTGCACTTGTTTGAATTTGTTCACAAATTGATGCTCGTTTGTTCAGATTTGTAGATCTGCGTAAGTGACATTAATGACATCTCCGAGAAACGTCAGTTATTCAGATTCAGGTCAGATATCGTAGCGTCTGGACCGCCCAGTAGCTTTGATATTTCATGATCATTGGATGTTCCATGTAGAATGCTGCATATAGCACTAACGTCGTTAGTCTATGGTTTTTGTAAAGTAGTGCTGTGGTTTCGAAAATTTTGTCAATCAGTTGATTTGTGGCCTAAAAAAAGGTTTTGACAGTGCGAGACTTCACTGACCTTGTTAGAATAACGAAGGTAGACACAGGCTACTATGTAGCAACTATATGAGTACAACAGCTCTTAAAAACGTCTCTTAAAGGTTTCCGAAAAGGAAAGTCTGCTACTGATAAGATAAGATCTTGAAAAACTGATTGAATATCGAATAGTTCACCATATCTTCAACGATTTCAAATCCGCCATGAAACCATGATAAGGTTCGGAATGCCGGCTAAGCCAATAATATATGTGAGAATGGCATGTCCTTTATTCCTTTCACTTCGTTAAAGGGATTGACTTTAATTTATTTACTATTCCATTACTATTGTTTCATCCTCGGAATGAGAACTTCCTCACCTTCGAGTAAATCACATTGTTCAACAATTTTCTTACCACCAAAAAGCGTAACTTTACGGTGTTGGCTGGTTTATGTTTAGCAGCATGATTAGTACGGAGCCAACCTTTAGGCCAAAATTGTGCGATGATAAGTCAGACAAATTGAAGGAGCTTTAAAATTCTATTTGATAGTTGGTGGCTCATCTTCATTTGTTACACAGTTAATAGATTTGAATGAACGCATTGTTCCAATGATCTTATTCTGAATTATGTAGTTTAAGTATTCTACATCGGCAGCCGTTGATCTTGGAATCACTGGTAGTGTTTGGCGGAGATCTCCAGACAGTGAAATCGTTGCACCTTCTTAACATCCCGAGTCATTGCGTAGATCTTTCAATGTTCTGCTTCTGATCTTTCTGATAAGTGCTTCTAATGCTCGGTAATGCGCCATTGTACATTCGTCCCAGATAATGATTTTCGATGCTGATAATACTTGGCCATTGCGGAGTTTTTGCAATATTCCATGTTGGTTCTTCAATTGTCTGAAGATTTTACGACAATTTCAATGCTCAATGAACTGTATGAACTGAACTGAACTGGCATCCTTTCAACGTTGTGGTTGTTATTCTGGAGAAAACAACTGCAATCGCAAACCCTTAATAATTTTACCCAATCATTTGTACCCATCACATTTCTAAGTAAAAAAGTACCGATAAATACTACCCGATGACTAAAATTACTTACCGGAACAAGCAAGTGCTTAAAATTTGAAGTATTCAATATTATTTTCGATATTTGATTTACAACGAAAGGTAAACTGCAATGGTCGCGACAGCTGAGGCGCGACAAAATGAGAAATTATGTCTCACTATGAAGAAAAGCAATGCGTATTGTGACATCATTGTGACGCGGTCGGAATTTAAAAAGTATCCTGGATCCTTCCTGCGTTTCTAAGCTACCTCCCCATCTTCAGTTCTTCAGTCAAATCGGTTCAGTCGTTCTTGAGTTATGAATAGTGTTACTAAACCGACTTTCTTTTATACTTGTAGATATAGTTTTTTAATGATGGTTTTATTTTCCATCTGAGCATTTTTATGGCAATTTTTACTTCGCTTTTACCGCTTATATTTGTTCGAATGTGAATAAAAACACAAACGAATTCTTTAACCTAAGTTAAAACTGAGTTTCGAAATGCGCGAGGAACAGTGTAAAAATATAGTTTCGATTCGAATACAGTACAAACACGCAATCAAATTTGCGAGTGGAACTTCTGACAATAATTTATTCATACTTATTCCATAAGGGGTGGGATTACACGGTCGATGTATTCCTTGTCCATAATATCGATGTTATGCCATTGCCTGTGTACACAGTAGTAAAAGTAGGAATACATCAATGTTTTTTATCAAATATTCACCACGCATTTAGTTTTGAACTTGGGATGTTGATACAGGTCTATTGAACATTGAACTGTACGCCGACGGCTGGGCTGCCATTCAGATTTTCTGACAACGCCTGAGTTGGATTTTTACATTCTTTGTCCGTAAGTCGTTGTTTAAGTAATCGTATTTTATCTTCCTTCTGCAATAAAGGTAAACAAATCCATATACATAGAGAATCGTGTTCCATTTCATTTCATATTATATAACTTTATTCTTACTTGAGCAATCAATTTTTGCAAGTCCTCGTTTTCTGAAATAAGCTTTTGGTAACGCTCTTCGTCTTCCTTAGAAATTCCAGCATCATTGCTAAACTTTGACTCCGCTTTATCTTTTGGGTGTCTCAGAACCTCAATTACCTGTATAAAAATTTCAAACAAATGCAGAAATATATTTGTAACGACACATAGTATGAATGGTATGAACGCTTGGTACAACCTTAGGTACGAAAATCAGAAGCATACTGAGGAAACAACAAAATATTACAGCCAATGCTACAAAAGCAAACGACGCATCTTGTTGTGATGCTATCACCATTGCAACTGGAGCAGTGATCAAACATAACACAACTACGTTGTAAATGCTCATCCCAACATATCGTGAGTCGTTGATCTGTTTTACTTTAATAGAACGGGTTTCGTATGCCAAAAAGAGACCAAACACCAAAATCAATCCTTTGAATCCGTACATAACACCTGCAAACGAAATTGAAATTATGTATTAGTTACAATTACAGAATACTTTAGAGAATACAAAATTTTGAAAGTTTTGAAAAATGATGCTGATCAGAATGTAGCAATTAATAGTGCGTGACAACCGGTCCTGGGGATTCGAACCCAGGCCAGCTGCGGTAACAGCGACGAGCGTTACCGACTGCTCTATCAGCGGGGATTTATTTGCATTTTACATAGCTCATGTTAAACATAGTTTGATCATAATGGCAAAAAACATAAAAACACTAATTCATGAAGAATATTAAATCTTAAACATGTTTCAGTCAGCAGAACTTACCTAACCAAACAGAATTATTGTGACTTTCGCAGTGCTCTAGCTCAGGACGTATCTTTACATCATCAATAAACGATGTAGGATCTTCCAAAGGAAATGTTTCCAAGCGTCGCTGAAGAGGATCTTGCATCTGCCACGTAAGGAGTATGACTAAATCCACCGTTAACAAACCAGATACCATCGTGTATAACTTCCACGGTTCAACTTTTTTCTGGTTATCGAAATAGAAAAAAGAATAATCGCACAGTAAGCCTACTTGGAACACTGAAAATACACACTAATAATAACAACCTTCGGATCAGTTTTAGTTTTTGTGGTAAATCGGTGTACACGCCAAACTTTGCTAAACATAGCTCCATAGGCTAGCGTGAAGCCAGTGGATAAAATCCAAGCCCTAGCTTGACATACCTGTAACGAATAATAGTTGCCGATTAGTTACACTAATCTTCAGTTGAGTTTTTGTAAAGCTTATAAGGAAATAATGCTCTTTTACCTTAGGATAATTTTCTGCCGTTATGAATTGGCCGTCAATTCCTAGTAAAATGACTGAAACTAGGCAAATAATTACCCCGAAGAGCATGATTGTATTACAGACTGGGTGTGATGATTGTATAACTCTAAAGTAATCAGTGCAAATGGAGCAATAAATTGTTAGAACAAAGAACGCAATATTCATAACAGCCGATTACTTACCGACGATGTCGGTGCCATATATTGAAAATAATAAGAGCAATGGCGACGACTATTCCAAAGCTGGATACGGTACTCATGCAAACGAACAGTGGCAATGAAACTGTTCTTAACACACGTCTAACAATAGTACGATCTTGAGGAACCTGCAAATTAAGGTTTGTAGAATACGACACACTTGCACGGTCAAACTGGCAAAGCTAACCTTCTCACCGTCCCATTTTTCTTTATTAAACCACGTCAGATTGTCTGCTTGAGTGTCGTAATAGCCAAGTTTGTAATACTGGCCATCAATCATCTGCTCGATCTGGGTTAGAGCAATGCGATCACCCTGTGAACTGAAGGCAACCACGCCCTACAGATAGCGTGAATGCGTTACTGCTAGTTCATTGTATCCTTTGCTTCCTTTACTTACCGATACGCCAAGAAATTGTGTGGAGTTCATAGCAGCATAGATAGCGTTTGCGATTTCTTTATCGGTGTATGTAAAGTCCTTTAAGTTTTTCCCCGAGTTTAAATTCCTCAAACGTTGCATCGTTTTATTGAATGCTAAAGCTACGCTCCATACTGCGTCATATGCTAGTGGCGCTTCTTGATACCCCTCGGGATAACGGTTATGACTAATATCATATCCCTCCTCAATAAGGGCAGCATTCAACCGTTTCCTAAACGGTGTTTTCGGTAAACTTGTAGGCCTTTGCAAAATATTGCTATCTTCAGACTTACCGAAAATCTTCCGATGACATACCAGATATAGTTTTCTGATTGTTTTGATTCCACATTAAGGCTTCTGTCGTTAAATGACCTTCAGCAGCAATCTTCATTTGCTCCTTGGTGCAGGAAATATTTTCATTCTTCAAATTCACTTCGTACCAGTTGTCCTCGTACCAACCTGGATAAAATACTCGATTATTATTGATGTGTGTGCGTATACCGAGATTAATACGTATTTATGAGATTCCTTTACTTTAGACATACCTATGAAAAACCAAACATACGCTCTTCCATAAAGTTGCTGTTTGTACATCTCACATAAAACACGCCGCGCCGCAACGACATAAAATAGTCCAACTATAATACGCGCATCTTGGCGACGCAAATTACGAACGGCATCAGTAGGATCAGAAAGGAATGATTGTCTAGTCACTATTTCGATGCCCGCATCTTTGCAGCGAGTTTCCAAATCTTCTACCGTCTATCGAGAAAGTATGTTCTTCTCATAGTAAATTTCTTATAATATAAGTGTGTTTTCACTTACCGAGATAAAGACTTCTTCTGCCTGTTGCAGTATTGCTACCCTTGACCATTCAAATTTTTGCATGAGCTTTATTCTAGTTGGATTGTGTACTGTAGCTGAAGGGTGTGTTCTGAACAGGGTAGGAAAACGGCTACGATCGGAAAGCGCTGGACTGGAGGCACCATAGCATAACTATATCAATAGAAAACGCAATCAACATTTAGCACCAGGCCTTACAATCAAACAAATAACAACATCAAATATTTACGAATACTACTTACTACTACTAAGTTCCACATTTTTGCTGCTTCCGCAACGGTTGTGCAAACCGTACTACATCCAGCCAACAGCATTAGCTTTTGAGGTGAATTATACAGTAAATTATACATAACGCTGGCCCCTAATCCGGGTTCGCACTGACATTCCCCATGATGCATAAATGTTTAGCAAAGATATATATGTTTACGCACGTCCTTTGAAATTAATAAATGTGTATAAAAATATTTACTGAGAGTATACCTCACTATCGTTGCTATGCAATGTTAAATTAAATCCTGGCAGCAGATCTGGATTCTCGTTCACATCTTTCAGGGCCAATTTTGCAGCTGGCATGCATGCTTGTCCTCCTTGCCAACCTCCTTTTCCTGCTATAGGAAAGATGCCTCCTATATGTAGTTGGTTTGCCCCATTAACACTGCTGCCAATGAACAGCACGACAATCAATATGTAGTAAGCCGTTTGAAGTAGTGAATCGGGAACCTGGAGAAAGTAAAAGACGGATAGTTTCACTTACGCTGCGACGATTCAGATTAGTAATTACAGTTTTACTTACACCATCTAGATGCCCCATTGAACTAAACATGCTCAATCGACTAAAAGAGGATTTGACTCGCTGCTTCATTGTATTTTGTATGCGAGTATTTTTATTTCGCAACGCCTGTATTTGTTTTACACTGTCTGTTTCCAACAATTCAGTTCAAAAATAAAATTTCATTTTGAATGCTAAAAGTAGAAAAGTTTATATTAGAAAACAATACATATTACATATATTAATGTTCCAACGATATATGTGCATTCAATTAAACCTCCAAAAATTGGGAATGTGGTTCATTGACACCACTCTTTACTTGTAAATTGGGTAACTGTTGAATCATATTTGCGTACCTTACACAATTAATGGCTACCACAGTTATGGAATATAACGTTTATATAATCACAATAACGGCATACACAACACCCATTTTGACGTTGTTTATCCTAATACAATTTACTGCAGTAGATTCTGTCCATTAGTTAGGAATGTTATCTTATTAACATTGGAAGAATGTCCAAACATTTCAACTAGGTTTACCCTACACTCTGTAATCGTAATTCTGATACACTCTACCAAACAAATGTGTTATGAATTATTCACTGGTAGATGAGGTTTAGGACTCGGTAGTAATTTCGGTGATGTTTTAGTTAGAGCTAACATATCCTCAATTTGATTCATCGGCAAGAAAACTTGTACAGGCCAATTTCAAGCATTACTTTTTCTGTTTCTCCGATATCTTTCATTTCTTTAGGCATGCGCTACGAGTGATACCTGGCGAGTTCGAAAATTCGAAATATTCATTTGTTGGTTCATTTTCATGCATGTAGGCTCGAAAACTCAAGCCTTTCTGGGGGCTACATGAGGCGTGAAAAGTAGCGTAAAATTTATTTGTAACTGGGGGGCTACATGAGGTGTTCCGTAATGATTTTGACATTAACGATTAATGCCAAACTGCTGCGGCGCTGTCAAAACGTTTACGGCTCGCGCGAGGCGTAAACCCGAGCGTAATTATTTTTTTCATACGCTTTGCTTACAAACAGAGGATAATTCAAGTTCCTATTTGCTGGTATAGCAACAAAATCGGAAAAAACAGAAAAAAATATTCAGAAAACAATTAATTTCTCTTCTATTTCTATTTTCTTGGACCAAAAACACGAACGTAAACACGTTTCACATTTCGTTTTAATATTTTTGCTGCCACACGAAGCGTAAACGTTTTGACATTACAAATTAATTTTACGCTAGTTTTCACGCTTCGTGTAGCCGCCTAGTAACGTCGAAACATTTATGCTTCGTGTGGCAGCAAAAATTTAAGAACGAAATGCCAAACGTGTTTACGTTCGTGTTTTTGGTCCAAGAAAATAGAAATAGAAGAGAAATTAATTGATTTCTGAATTTTTTGTGTGTTTTTTCCGATTTTGTTGCTATACCAGCAAATAAGTACTTAAATTATTCTCTGTTTGTAAGCAAAGCGTATGCAAAAAATATTTACGCTCGGGTTTACGCCTCGGCCGACCCGTAAACGTTTTGACAGAGGTGCAGCAGTTTGGCATTAATCTGAAATGCCAAAAACATTACGTTACGTCTCATGTAGCCCCTCAGATAGGCATGAAACATATTTTCTTCTCACTCATTTTGTCGAACACAGCGGAAAAATATTGATTCTATATACATCTATCTTTAAGCAGACACCGGGCGAATCCCAATGTGTCATTTCTATGGTACATCGTAATCTTCATTATAGAGTGCAGCTTACAGAAAGAGTTTACTGTAAGCAAAGAGCAAGCTGTCAACTGTCAATCGGAACGTTTGCGCTAAAAAGGCTTCGTAGTGCTGCTGCTGTTGAATCGGATAATTTTCAAACACCATTCGCCTTAGTTTCGGTCCCGGTTCGGATTTGTTACCTGTGCTTGTGAAGTAATATCTTCCACAATGTCGAACCTCAAGCCTCTACAGTGTCTGAATTTGGGTAATTAATGATTCCTGGCGGGAAATGCAAAGAGCGAAACTAAAAGCATTATTTCCCTTGTCTGCTTTTTACAGATAAACAGCAGCAAAAAGCATTCATCGAGTTCTATAACATACTGGGAGAGGTTGTTTGATTACACTTAGTTGTTCCAGATTGATTGTAACTCTGTTTATGTTCATTTGTGTTTTTCGCAGAAACCACATACCACCACAAGAATATTCGATCGGTCCGATTTCTATAGCTGTCACGGCGAAGACGCTCTTCTTGTGTCGAAATTGCTATTCAAGTCGACAAATGTTGTTAAAATTATGGAGTCTGATGGAAAGCAACTTCCTTACGTGTCGTTGAGTAAAAGCAATTTCGAGGCATTGGTTCGTGATTTGCTACTCGTCCGGAACTATCGCGTCGAGGTTTACACGAAATCCAATCAAAATAGATTGTCCAATGAATGGTCTGTGGAGTTCAAGGGTTCGCCCGGTAACTTAGCTCATTTCGAGGATATTCTTTTTGGTGGTCATAACGAAATGGTAAATGGATCTGCAATTATTGCTCTTCAAGTACGTCAGGAACCACGGCACCGCTCTATTGGCCTTGGGTACATCGAAAGCAATGAAAGACGCATGGCCGTAGTTGAGTTTATTGTGGATGATTTCTACACGGAATTGGAATCTTTTATTGTAATACTGAACCCCAAGGAATGTCTACTGCCTTCCGTAACCGGAGAGGTAAGATTTTTATACTTTACTTAGAAAATGATGAGTAATTGCTAACGCGTATTGAACAACGTCGGATTTTTTTTAAATAGTATGAAAGAGTCGAGCAACTGATGAAACGAAATAATGTTATCGTTACAATGCGAAAGAAGAAGGATTTTATGCTCGATAAATCTGAGATAATTGACAACCTGAACAAATTACTACGTTTCCGTAAAGGACAGCAGCAGAATGCCAACACCATTCCTGAAACATCATTGTCGTTTGCGCTATCGGCCCTAGGCGCAGTAATACAATATTTAGAACTAATTCATGAGGTGGGAAATCATGGACACTTCCAACTTGGTGCAGTTGATTTTAACCGGTAACGTAACATAATGTATTTAATAGTGTTTCTTATCATAATAACTACATTCATTATTTACTCCAGCTATGTTCACTTAGATGCCGCTGCCATAGCCGCGCTAAATCTATTCCCGAAACCTGGTACGGGAATTAACTCTCAAGCATATCGCTGGCACAGTCTGCTTGGTGTCCTCGATCGTTGTCGTACGCCCCAGGGCCATCGTCTGGTAGCACAGTGGATTAGACAACCATTGAGAGATTATGAGACCATAAAAGATCGGCACGACATTGTTGAGTGCTTTGTTAAAGATTCGACGGCACGAACAGAACTTTATAATAATCACCTGAAGAAGTTGCCAGACATTATGTTAGTTCTCAAACGCTTAACGCGTCGAAAGTCGTCCCTGCAGGATATATTCCGCTTGTACCAAGTGATTTTACGCATGCCAAAGATTTTGTTATGTCTTGGCGACGGAATGCTAGGAGATAGTGCTGCAATTCGAAACATACTCTATCAACCAATGAAAGATGCGTTGAGTGATCTTAAGTTGTACAAATCAATGGTTGAACAAATTATTGATTTGGAATCGATCGAACGGGGAGAATATCTTGTGAAGGCTACTTTTGACAGTCACCTGCAAGAACGCAAAGGAGACATGGATATGGTAGAGGCGAAAATGAAACACTGTTTATCGTCGGTAGCGAAAGATATCGGTCTGGAAGCCGGTACTTCTATTAAATTGGAGTTTGTGAGCCACCACGGTTTCCACTTTCGCATAACACTGAAAGATGAAACGGCAATTCGTAAAAATGTGCGATACAAAGTGTTGGATGCTGTTAAAGGTGGTGTACGATTTACCACTAATGAACTCATTGAACTTAGTGAATCCTTCGCTACGCTGAAAGAGGAATATGAAGAGCATCAAAAAATAATCGTCTCTGAAGTAATACGTGTTGCCATAGGATATGTTGATCTATGGACAATATTAAATAACCAGATCGCACAACTCGACTGCTTGGTTGGTTTTGCAGTAGCCGCAGTTTCGGCGCCAATACCATATGTGCGACCTAAAATGCGAAGCGAGGGGCCAAGCTCACTGCACCTTACCAAGGTTCGTCACCCATGCCTGGAATTGCAAGAGGACGTAAACTTTATACCCAATGATGTAGCCTTGCATAGTGACGATGCCACCATGTACATCATTACAGGGCCAAACATGGGTGGCAAAAGTACGTACATCCGTTCGGTGGGAGTTGCCGTCTTAATGGCCCATGTTGGTGCTTTTATAGCAGCAGACAGTGGCGAGATGTCAATCATGGATTCAATTCTAGGTCGTGTTGGTGCAGACGATAATCTTTCCAAGGGACTGAGTACATTTATGATAGAAATGATAGAAACGGCTGGTATAGTTCGCAGCGTAACTCCCAAATCACTTGTTATCATCGACGAACTCGGTCGTGGAACTTCAACATACGAGGGTTGTGGCATTGCATGGTCCATCGCTGAATGGCTCGCTCGTGAAAGCAAATGCTTGACCCTTTTTGCGACACATTTTCAAGAAATCACGGACCTTGCAACTTATAGGTCAAACGTTCGAAACTCACACATGGAAGCAATCGTTGATGGTGAACGTTTAACTTTATTGTACCAAGTCAAGCCGGGAGTCATGGAGAAAAGCTTCGGTATACAGGTTGCCAAATTGGCCAAATTTCCAACGACTGTGTTTGAGGTAGGCTAAATCACTTTTTTGGCAAACATCTTTTTTATCATGAAACCGTTCTTCAACCCAAATTTGTTTATATTTATGTTTTGTAGCTTGCTGAACAATTCTACCAAGAATGTGAGGACCATCGATACAAGTTCATACAGAAGGATGATGCAAAAGGTTTGGCGTTGATAAAAAAATGTTTCCTCGAAATTGAACACTTCGGTTTGGAAAACGACTTGTTTAAGTTAACACCTGAGACACTGCAAGACCTCAGAGCTATGCTTGAGTAACAAAATAAAAAAATTGCACTGATAGAAATCTATTACTGAGTGATGTGTGATATTCGTATCTACATTTGATTTCGATGAATGGTATTTCTAAACTAGATGGAGTGATTTTTCCTCGCCTAGTTAAAGTTTCATCAACATGCTGGATTGACAAATGTACTACAATTCTTCCTTCTCTTCATTTGCTGAATTGTGTGTCTCAGCAGTGGAAACACTTCAAAAAAACTAAGGATATTGTATACCCAGCAACGCTTCAATAAATGCCAATGAAATCAACGGTATGACTTTCTTAAAACTTTCCATAAACTTTCATCTTCATTGAAAGCAATACGCCATTCTAATTACACGACCAAAATTTCACCATATCCTTCAAAACGAAATTTTCGAACGAAAATGCCGGATACAGATAGTTCAGCTAGTATTTAACGGCGAACGGAACTTCGAACATGTTCTGTATGGGTGAATTTTATATCTTTATGCTTCCTGTCCTGCAGCCTCTTCTCAATGCCGTCGAGTTATTCTCTTCCTACGTTTCTCTGCTTCTTTTGGCGCTAACATCATTTTGTATTTGTATGCAGTCTCGCTACACATGCTCAACTTTCATACGTACGATAAATATGTTGCGCAAAAAGAACGCGCTTGCTGAATCTGGCTAGGAACGAGTTTTTATCTTTGCTTTGCTTTAGCATCGTCGAGTTGTGAATTTTCTTTCAGTCGGTTGCTTTCTGCGGATTGGCCCAGCACGACTTACGAGAGCCGTTTAAAAACAAAAATCCCAATATTGAAAACATCCGAAGAAGTGACGGAGAAGAGTTTGATGGTGTTTGCGTTCAGTTTTTCAAGTTAATCGAAGGTCCAGTGGCCACTTTTCGTCTGCGCAACAATTTGCTAACAATTTGCGCAGTATATCCATTATACAGACGCTACGAAACAATGTGCAGTTATATTCCATCGTTTCAGTAATCTACACTGTCTGACAAACTTATTAGTGAGTTGTGGAGGGGGTTATATAGCGTAGGTTCAGGCTGGCTGTGACTAAAGAATGTAGTTCGTAATTACCGGTAACTGTTTATTCATTTTCGAGGCTTTTTGAAACCATAACGATTTTTTAACACTGCATTTTTGCCACACCCGTATAAAGGGCAACAAAA
>NC_071286.1:48817694-48893068 GCF_943735745.2 Anopheles bellator
CGACTACAACAGAAATACTTTATTTTATTTCAAACTAACATCAATTTTAATTTCGTGAAACAAAACAAAACAGAAGCAAACTGTCAAACAATTTCGCCCCTCTCACCCAAAAACCAAGTATACGAACCTTGGCCAAAGTTTTTAGGCGACACAAACGGAGCGTTGTCTTTTCATACAGATTCGTCGTTGCCGTACAAAGTTTTCGTCGACGGCGGTGTGAAGGGTCGCAAAGAATCCCATATGAGACAACGCGTCCTTCGCAACGTTACGTTCTGTTCATTTTGGTGTGAAGAGGGCTTAACATTGTCTCTGGTGCAGGCCAAGACCGCACAGCGGTTGTAGTGCCAAAGAAGAAGAAGAAGAAGTAAATGTAATGTAGCAATAATATTTTAAAACCGGCGATTGTGCGTTCGTCGCTGGGTAACTAAATAATTGTGTATTTCACAAACAAATAAATAAATATATAAATAAGGAAAAAAGAATTTAGTGGTCTTTTGCTATAATAGATTTGAATATATGGGATGAGCTCTAATTTTCACCGACGCTTTACAGCAATAAAATGTCAATGCTATAACCTGAGCTTTTTGACAATCATCCGTTTTACCGTCCATTTCTGCTGTTTTAGACCATCCGACGGACGGTAAAACGGACATAGTTGCTCCTTGGGAAGGAGACAGTACGAAGTCTGTCGGGGCAGCTAGTTTTAAATGAAAACAACATATTTATAAACACTGCCCCGACACTTATGCGTATTACACAAAAGAATTTTTATATTGTTTTGTTTATTAAAATCGATGTGACCTTTTCTTTCCTTCGAATAAACTTTATATGTTAACTGATAACTTTATATGTTATATGTTCGAATACTTTTATATGACAGTGTATGTTGTGTGCTGTTTGAGAACACTATCTTCGCCGACCACGTATGCTCAAAACGTTTGTAAAGCTCCTCTTATACAGTACATCACACCACCATCGACACAATCTGAGCAAAAAGTCATGCGCAGTTTGGTTGCAACGATCTGTGCTTTTTCATTGATTCTTTTCATGCCACTTTTGTAGCGCGAAGTCGAAGATCTTAGATGGTCGCGAAATCCCGCTGAACCCAGAGAATCCAACGGTGGTGTGTCCGGCCAATAGTGTTCATTATTTTTGATTTAAGTTGTCGCAGAGGCTGAAGACCACCGTTAAGGTGGTTGAAATAAATTTGGTTCATTGTTCTCTCTGTGTGTGAGTCAGAGTGGTTTTTTCGGTAATTATTTCTCCGTAAACTCCGTAAAAGAAAATCAACTTGTGCCTGGAAGGAAAATTCCTGCATCGCAGAGTAATCGTGGCTTGTGTGGTGTGTCCGTATCCGTCCAATGTGTATTCAAAGAATGCTTCGATAAAATTCCTAGTATTGGAATACAATCATAATGCAAATGAAATGAGTGTATCGTGCTTTGCTACAGTGTTCCCTCGAATTTTGGGGGCTCTAGTGTCAGCGCTGGTCCACATGGTGCCTGCTTATCTGCGTTTGTGAGTGTGTATGCGCCTCTTTCCTTGCATCAATCTGTATGGAAGAAGAAAAAATATACCAAACGGAAAGTGAAAAATTTCAAACCGTGAATTCATTGCACGTTCTACCGATCCAGAATATTTTCACAATAATTAAAAAACGGCAGGGCAGCGTTTTTGAATTCTATTCGTTTTCGTTTCTTCCATTTTTGTATTTACTACCAGCTCGGCCCGCGGTTACTGGGTAAATTTGTCATTGCTGTCCATGCTCATCTTGCTCCAATATATTTGGAAATCAACACAAGCTTTTACCACACATAAATATCATGAAGTAAAAGGAAAGTGCTAACGCGACATACGACGCAAAACAGTGGTTACTAGTTGCCGTGGGTGAATTTATTCAATCGATAGCAAAGACTTACAGACACAGTGAGATGTATTCCACGACAAGGAATCCGAATTAACATCAGAAATAGTAGTGAAAGTATTGTTTTCCGATTCTACAACGAAATATTCTTGCAACAAGATAAAAGCAGTCATATGTAAGCATTTTTGTCCTCTTTTGTGTTTTTGCAATGATTTTCAAATAATATCAGGCGCTATTTTTGGAATATTCTCTCAATCATATTGTTTTTAACCATCTGAAAAGGTCTGACAGAAAAGCGTATATCCACTACAGCTCCCATTCATTCTTGGTTACTCTCTTTGCTCTTTTCCTCCTTTATGTTGCTCTCTCTCTCTGAACTTTTTTCCCCTCTCCTTTTCTCTACCTATCTCTTTTTCTCTTTTGTATAGCTCACTCCGCATTCCACTACGCTCTGCTCCGCTCTGCTCTTTTATTCTCAAAATTCTTTTTAAGGCACATTCAATGTTCTTTTTTTGTATTCTCTACAGACGACTGACATAACTTTTTTTTGAATGTCTATTCTGGCTACTTACAATATTTAGTTTTCATAACATCAATTATCGTACCACGAAGGCGTCCAATTAATATAAAAAATATTGCCACGAATGGCACACGAAAAGAATTTTCAAAACATAATATAAAACTCTCATCTTATTTTAATTGGTACTGTAAAGAGTGTTAACTTATTAATTTACATTTCATAGCCGCCTGTTTCCGCTTTCAATTTTCGAAATAAGTTGAACAACAGTGTTTAAACAGTGTGATTATTGTATTCATTTATTTACCGTGCAGGAATCAGCATGGCATGTGCGCGTGCGTGCGTAATAGTATCTTCACTTAATGAGAAAAGCGTGAAGATGCATGCAATGATAATAATATTTCACTTTTCCCAATGGTTTACCGGTTTATAAACATTAGACCTTGCCTCACCACTTCTTGAAAACATTAAATTGGTTTTATTTTTTGGTTTTATGAGCACGCATACTAGTAGTATTTCTGTTTACCCATTTAAAAAAAAACCAAAAATCTGGTGCACGCAAATCAACCATGTAATATAATGCCATAATGCCATAATAATCTACTATCTACTATAATGCCAATAGGTACAATTGTAAACTACATACTCTATATATATATATATATATATATATATATATATAAATGCCAAGAAAGCCATGAAATGCATATATTTCGATTGATTCTATGAATAGTACTACTTGTTCAAGGAAAATCTGGAAATCTCATCTCGTTACTCATCTAAAATTAAAACGAATGCAACGAAACTTGCTTGTTTCAATCGTACGAGAATCGGAATTGATGTGCACCAAAAATCCTATTTTCAAAACGGGGTCAAATCAATATCAAAATCACAGAGAAATATAAACGGGATCAGCATGATGATTTGCTACTACTCCCACATTAATATAGAAAGAAAGTTAGTTTTTTACAGTAACAAATTAAATTAATCATAGACCATCAAAACAACCGATTAAAAACATGATAAAGTGGTCCAAATACACGGAAGCTGTCTTGTGAAAAAAAATAGAAATTTGTTTTTTTTTTCAAGAGTTTTTCGTAATCCTCTTCGTCAACTTCAATTTTCTTATACTACAGCATCTTCTATGGCGATTTGAACGCTACTCCACGGTGATTAATTGTGGTTTGAGCATTCGGTGAGTTAATGTACTCGAATAGAGTGTGAAATAGAGTCACGATTGAAAATCGTGCTAGAGATCATCATACATACAGAACCAAATTGAACGAAAGACCAGCATACTTCAGCAAAAATGACAATTTTTTAATGATTTCGAAAATGATTCAGATTTACTAGGATCCTGAATTTTTGGGATCGAAAAGCAATGAGAAATTCCAATATGAATTAAAGTATAAACAAAGTATGAACTTAATTAAATTTTATTTAATTTAATAATAATACTACCCGACGCCTAGTGATGCTATTACTCAATATTTGCGATTAATGATTTTGTGATTTTGATTTAATGATAAGTACCAAGAAATATATACATGTATACGAGGCCCGTTCAAAAAGTAGTAAGACATTTGAATTTCCGCGGGACTATCCGGACTTATGGTGACAAGTTCGTCCATTTTAAGTAAGCAGCCAATTTTTGACAGCTGTTTTGCTTGGACGGTTATTTTTGTTAACAAACAAAGTTAAGAGCTCGGACGCAATCGAAATGTTGGCTGTGGCTTATCGTGAAGCTATTATGACCAAAAGCAGCAATTATCAGTGGTTCAAAATTTTCTCAGAGCGCCGAGAAGATGTGCACGTCGAAAAGCCAAGTTTGGTCGAATGTAAACAGTTTTGCTAACAGTTTTCTTCGATCAAGCTGCATCAAGAGTGGTTAGCAAAAGATAAAACGGTCAATAAAGAATATTACCTGCAAATTATGCGCAATTTGTGCGAAGCAATCCGTCACAAAGGGCTGGATTTGTGAGAAATCCAACATTAGTGTCGCGCCCCTCCTCACACATCATGGTTTCTGCGCGAATTTTTGGCCAAAATAACACATTAAAGATGCCAAAGCCATCGTATTCCCCAGTATTCGCCCACCGTATTCGTATTCGTAGCCCATGCGACTTTTTCTGGTTTTTTTTTCTTTTTTCGAAAACTCAAATAACCGCTTCGTAGTCAATTAGTTTTGGAGTGCACAAAAATAGCCATTGAGCCCAAGCAAACAAGCAAAACAGCTGTCAAAAATTGATTGATTACTCAAAATGGCCGAACTGTTCACCATAAGTCACTGCCATGTGTAGCAACCTAACGTCATAAATCGAAAATCGGATATTCGTAGCCCGCAGAAATTCAAATGTCTTAATACATTTTGAACGGCCCACGTACATACAGGAAGCAAAGATTAGGCTTGTTAGCTTATTGATTTTGTGTGTGTGATCGTTATAAGCATTAACCCATCATGACCCAATAACATGACCCATCCATTTGAAAATTGTCTCTCTAGATCACTCATTTGTCTATGTTGCTTTTCTTTATATGCACCGATTATCTGTGATGCCAAACAACCTCCACCACCATCACCGTCTCGCGAAAATCAAAAGTTTATAGAACACACCATAGCCTCGAAACTTCGTAAAGAGTAAACAGACCGCGTAACCTTCGCGGCATATTATGTCTCGCGAAGTCTACAGCACAGGTCAAGCAATAACAAGCACAAGCCCCGGGCGCTCATCGAGACGTTTAACAGAACTGCCGACGGTAGACAAGTCGCCTTCACGAGACTACGGACCCCGAGGAAGTCCTTTAGGTGAAATGAATTAGCGATTTCTTTATAATTGATCGTAATTTCGTTTGTATGTTTTGTCCATAATGCAGAGACTTTTCCTATTAAATCAAAATATTCTTTTAGATTCCTAAGTTATATTGCGCTTACCTGTTGCTACTGTTCTTGACGCTGTTGAACACATGGGGCCAAATACAACTAAGCTGAAATTTGAAAAGCTTATCTTGTACAGTGCCAAAACATCAACACTTAGGATGAAACGTGAAAATGCACACTAGAACTAATTTGTGATCTATTCGTGATACTCAAGTTACGAATTACTTAAATTCTTGAGCATATGCAAGTCTTATTGATGGATTTTTAAAAACAAAAACATTTCTTTTCATTTAAAATTATACATTTAACATTGCTTTATACAACGTTAGTGCATAACTAACATTACTGATAAATGTGATGAATATTGTGTACATCGATCTGCTATTGCCTATAAAATACAAAATATTGAAGCAAAACCATCGAAGTAAAACCAGCCTGTTTTAGAGTTCTATTCTATTCGGACTGAGTCCTAAATTACACTTACTCGCACAAACTATACATTCTGCGTAACATCAAATAATTTACCCTAAATCGTTTGCTCGCCTAAACTTTTTAAATTTGGTTTAAGCTGGTAGCTGAAACTTACTTTTATAAATGTCTCATTAGTGTCTATTAGACCATTTACATGTCGCCCGGGCTTGGTTCAGTGCTATTGAAGTACTATTTTTATCATTTTACTACGTTTATGTTGTTAATTTATATTGCACCGTGTCATCAGATTCATATTCAAGTCATCATTAGCTTACGATCGTCACATTTTCAAATATTTATAGGAAATAATATTCGTCAATCACGCTCAGGAACAAACTCTCCGCTGAACTACAACTGGAAGTCTCATCCACACCATAATTCATTTACAGCCATGGGTAGTCCATATTATCGAGATATGGATGAGCCGATCAGTCCTGCTGGTGGTCACCATCGCAGCAGAAGCGCAACCAGAGCTCCAACGCATTCGTTAGAGTATCCTCGTGAGCAACTAAGTAAGTACAAACGTTATCAGACTTTTGAAACGCTAAAATACAGTTATAAAATGAACACAGATTACAGTAAAAATAAAATAAACATAAACTACACTAGTTTCCAAAAAAATCAATTCAAAGTCTAATTGAGTCACGACACATATTTATTTTGATCTAACGAACACATCGTGATGAATAAAATGTATTGCTTGGAACACTTTTTCTAATTCTTCAAACGGTAAAAAAAAAGATAACTAAGCTGAGTTAATTGTTCGCATTGCTTCGCATGCAGAATAGTTTATCAAAGTAGTTTCGTATCCAATATATTAGTACATAATATGTAACAACGAACAGTCTATAACCAAACAGGAAGAAGTGAACACAGTAAGAAAGAAAGCAGAATACAACAAAGGAGAAGGCAGAAAGAGAAAGCTATAGCAAAATGAACTCAAATAACAGGTCGAGTTTTCTTTTCGGGTTTCATAATAGGACCCAAAGAAAGCATCCGAGATTAACATTGTCTCTGGCGCAGGCTAAGACCGCTCTGCGGTTGTTGTCTAATAAGAAGAAGAGGGAGAAGAAACCATTATGTTCGCAGTAACCAGGGCCTATTAGATCCTAAACTTCATAATTAATCATATGTACTAATTAGCAAATAGTCCAATGCATACCTCAAATGATTTCAAATCAATTAATTAAATCATCGTTAAATAATGCACTGCTTGGCTAACGGCAATCCTTTGATCTAATCGCTCTATACAATGTCCAATTTCCGTTCTAGGAACACGCTACCAATCACTAGACCGTGGTTTGGTAGACCCACATGATCGGGAGTTCATTCCTATAAGAGAGCCTAGAGATCGATCTCGTGACAGATCGTTGGAAAGGGGTCTCTATCTAGAAGAAGAACTTTATGGAAGGCCTCCGAGGCAAGGTAGAAATCACCAAAGGCGGGGTAACAAAAACCGTTTCGTAACTAAAAATTGTATTTTTGTTATGTTTTCCACAGCAATACCAGAACGAGGATACTTAGGAGATTTGCAGGTTCAAAATGGGGAACTACAACGCGAACTAGGAAATCTAAAAAAAGAACTAGAACTAACGAACCAAAAACTTGGCAGCTCGATGCACAGTATCAAAACCTTTTGGTCTCCTGAGTTGAAAAAAGAACGTGCACTGCGGAAGGAGGAAAGTGCAAAATACAGTTTAATTAACGATCAGCTAAAACTGTTAAATAGCGAAAACCAGGTAAGTTGTAAAATTATTTACGTATCAAACAGTGCACTCAATGAATTTTTTTTTTTATTCGCAGAAACAAGCAATGTTGGTGCGACAATTGGAAGAAGAATTGCGATTAAGAATGAGAGCACCAAACATTGAAATGCAGCAGCAAATGGAGGCGCTCTACGCAGAGAACGAACATCTTCAACGTGAGATATCGATTCTACGAGACACAATCAAGGTATCAGAATTACAAAAAATAATACAATGAACTAAATGTTTGAAATTATTGATGATTTGCTTATACGACGTTAGCCCACAAAACGTTGCTTTATTTTATTTTATTACTTCTTTTCATTTATTGTACTTTTGTTTAGAATTTCAATAGTGTTATTTTCCGTTTGACGAAACTTCCTCTTTAATATTTTTATTATTTATTTATTATTATTTTTATTGTCATTATTTTTTATTTATTAGCATAAGCATAGTAAGGAGGCAACGTACGCTGATTAACACCTTACAGGACTAACTTAGCACAACTAAGCATAATTGGCGAAACGAAAATATAAAATAATAGAGTGATCCATCAAGTGTTTGAATTTTAAACTACCGATTACCGATTTTAAAACGTCAAACTTCATTCGAGAATTTGTAAATATTTAGTAAAAGCTATCACTTTTAGGAAATAGTACGCTATACGCTTGCACAAAGTTAGAAAAATATTAAAAACTTATTTCCAAAGTGGTGAGTCTGGAATTCAAACTCTACGAAATTTTAAAAGTTCATTTCCTTCTCGGTGGCTATGTTGATAGGTTTAAGGGCCTCCTATGTTGCTTCGGATAATCTCGTTAAACAGATAAATGAAAAGAAGACCAAATTCATGGTGGCACTACTATCAGCCTTACCAGCAACATTGTCGATCGTAAGGGAGGGTACTAATAGACTGAAAGTTCGAAATCGTTTAGGGGTCAAAGGTTATCATCAAACAATGACATAACTGGGGAGATTCGCACTAGAATGCTATCAACAAACAGGTTTGTCTACAGTTTGGGGAAACTATTCGGCTCACATCTTCTGTCGAGGCGATCGAAGCTCGGGATATAGAAAACCTTTATAATCCTAGTGATAATCCTGAGTTAGCGTCCGTTTTTACCAATTACTCACTCATTACATGGGATACCACTATGTGAGGGAATTCCGGTTTACATAACACGCCGATGTCAATTTTAAACTTCTTTCTTTGTCTAATTCAGGAATTGGAGCTCCGAATAGAAACCCAAAAACAAACTCTTCAAGCTCGAGACGAAAGCATAAAGAAGTTGCTAGAAATGCTGCAAAGTAAAGGAATGGGTTCGTAACAAAAATTTATAAAGAAAAAATGTATTTCGTTTGCATTTTATCTATTTATTTATTTTTTTATTTTTTTTAGGTAAGGAGGAAGAAAGACAAATGTTTCAACAAATGCAAGCGTTGGCCCAAAAACAGGTATGTTAACATCATGTTGTTTTTTTACTCTATCTATGTTCAAGTACTATTTATAATATATATATGCCTTATGTTAAAAAAACACCGATAAAACTCTAGTTTACAATTTTACTATATCAATTCATCACTAGAGTTTCACAACATTTGAATACGGTTTTGAAAGAAATTTTTATAATACTTTTCATTGCTCTACTTTTTTGTCCATAAAAAAGTTTTTTTTACTTGTAGCTACAGCGATTACTGTATTGATTTATCCATCATTTCTTCAGCATTATACTAGTTGCTTTGTATTTCTCAAATGGTCTATATTCAGTACAATTTTCTGCTATTGCTTACGTACCGGTTTGGCGAAAGAATTATAATGACCGATTTTGTAATTGAACACTCGCAAACGCATTCATGCTAGCGATCATACACCCGCACATGTGGGATTGATTGAATTAGTTTTATCTACCATGATACTAAGAGTCTTATGAAATTGTAATGGGAATTAAATCCAACCTCGCTTCGGTCGACCACATCTCTCTGTTCATCCATTCTCCTTGTTTTTTCTACCTGTGTGACTTATTTTGCCTTTATCGGTACTGCTTTTATCTTCCGGTATTTCTCCATCACTATTTTTCTCTTTTTCTCTCTTGCTTCACTATAACTTTTGATCAATTATCTAATATTACTCTAGTAATTTTTTGTTAATTTTTACACATTTCCGATTCACTACCAAAATAAAATCCATGGATTGATAATTTATGAATGTTGGATGAATAATTTGTGTTGCCACAGACAACACTATCATTATCTTATTTTTTCATTATCGCACTTAAAAAAGTTACAATCAAAGGTAGGAGTTCGTGGTATTGAATGATCGGTTGACACAAAGACCCCCCCCAAATACCGGAAATGTTAACTGTAATTATATGTATTTGACATTCCTGATTCTTAAGCACCTTTAACTGTAAGCATCAGGTGCACGCGCACCTGTTACATGAATTTCACTATATCTGTATGTATGAGATAATGTGTGGGTGTATGTGCGTCAGTACGTTTTATATTTGGCTACGATCGTATGTTGTGATTCGCTGGCTCTACTATTTTGTGAGAATGTGCAATCGAAGACAAATCAATGTAACTATAATCGATGTGATTGATTACTCAGAACAATGATGGAACACTGTACAGCTTAAAATATAAAATAAAATAAATAATATTTGTCCAGTAGGCGCAACATCGGTTGTATTCATATTACGTTATTGTGAAACCAGACATTTTGTATGACACACTAGCAAACGTTTAGATGCACACTGATAAGCCACAGTACGTGAAAAGAAAATACATTATTTGCGAAAGACAATGATCAAAAAATAATTCTTTCGTCAAAACACGATTTTTGATGAAACTAAACGGTATAGGCTCTGATGTCCGAATAAAACAAAATCAAGTTAATAATATTTATGTAATCAATTAATTGCGCAACGTCTCTACTGAAGGCATCGATACAATTGATGATACAATTGATGCAACATACAATTGATGCATCGATTTTGTTTTTTTTTAATTTATAATGTATGAGTCATACTACCTATCATAAATTATATCCTGTCATTGAAAAAGAAATGAATTTCATATCTAGATAATGGTCTAGAGATAACAAGATATATGATACATGCTTGAACTCAATGTCTTACAAAATCGGTGTAATATAATAACTATAAGTTCTGAACTTGGAAAAGAGCTCGACAATTAAATAAATAATAGTAAAAACATGTCGTATCACAGGAAAACGGAAATAAAAGCAAATGCAGAAGGGGCCCATCCGTAAAGTGTTCGAAGAAAATTCCCGGATAACGTAAACTGAACTATTACCCTTACACCACAACAGAAATGGTCGTAGTTTTGATGAGTTGTAGTGCGCTAATGACTCCATTTTACTAACTAATAAGAAAGAATTCCGAAACTTTTAACACAGTTACTATAACACCCTAAACATTTTTTAAAATATAAAGAGCTTAAATCGTTAGTAGATTATGTTGCGTTGTATTACATTACTGTCATTTCATGCGAAACATTCATTGAATTTCTTGTCTAAAAGCATCCAAATAATTTGGAAATGTTATGTTAATAGTTTCACTTCGGCTGCCGCACAATTGAAAAGCGATTGCAGCACTATAGCCAAATTATAGCTAAAAAACTTTCCTGATCTCAACCAAAGCAAAACGAACATTACACCGAAAATTAAGTCCAACTTCCCACATCCGTTAAAGTAAACCAACCAACATCCAGTGTTGTCTTCTTTCCTCTTTTTTCAAACGGCCATTTTCAGATATTTGAACACAACAACTGCACCACTACACCTGACTTAATGCGTAGCAGTTTTTACCAGGGTCCGCCATCAGTTTATAATTCTAACTACCACAAAGCACCAGCTTCAAAGTTGTTGGACGTGCGCTCCGAACGCTTACCAGCTAGACGCTATAGCATTAGTGGCAGCGTGCCATTGTCCTCAATGGCTGATTACTGCAATCTGTCCGAGAACGCGGCCAATCTTTATACGCAGTCGGCCAATTTAACCAACTTGCTTAACGAAACCACTAAGTCATTGTCACGCTCGTCTAATATCTTAAATATGCGCTATGTACAGCCGTCGACAGTCACCAACTCATTGACCGCTGCAGGCGGGAGTCATGCCAGTGCCAGTTTAGGCATACATTCTGCCCTTTTTTCATCGCTACCGTCACCACCACCGACGACTATGCCATCTTCCGCGGGCGGCTTGGTTAATTCGTCGCCATCGATGTCGTTGGAACAACTGGCAGGATCATCGGCTACTGCAGCCGCGATCTTTGCGTGTTCGTACCCGAATGCCGACAGCAGCACTCACTTGCCAAATACAACAAATAGTACTTCGAACCTATCGTACTACAACCATATACAGCACTCGCAACAAATGTCCAAGCAGCCACTACAGCAAGTACAGCTGCAACCCCATCAACTCAACGGATACCGCCCGTCGTCCGACTATCTGCTGTCGAAGCCAATCTACGGCAATAACGCACCAAGTGCTGTAACGAACCCATTCTCATCCCAAACTCATGGCGTTCTGTCACAGACCAAAAACATTTTGTCGCAGCACTACGCATGTAATCCCACTATCACTCGCTCATTGACCAACCTTCCTTCATCCACCTCATCCGCATGCCATTACGAACTGCCTTCATTACGGTTGACTTCCGATTATCCACAACGTTACCAGCCGCTTTTTTATGATTACGAGGACCCCAAATCCTTATTCAAATATCCGTCTTACCAAGCGCCTCATTCCAAATTAGACCTAGAGTTTAGTAGAGCCAATGATATGAAGCGTCAAGTAAGTTTTAAATTCGATGTCGATACCTTGTCTATCGACTCATAATTAAAGTGGTACGCTAATAAAGTATATAATGCAAATAAGCCATAAGGCACACAACTTCGCACAGTACAATAAGGCCATGAATGACCATCTAACATTTATAAATACGGCCAGGTCCGTTCTTGTAAGATTTAAAAAAAACCATCTAACATTTCTTGGGAGTTGTTATTTTGGTTATTTTTCCTGGTTTTCCTGGTTGGTTTCTTTGCAATTTTACTTCTCGTAAAATTGTCGATCTCGACTAATCGTTTTGCAGACATTTTATAATTTAATTGATTCAATAAAATTACATACAGGGTGGCAACGTGACAGTGATACACTTAAATTATGTCATAAAAATCAAATTTTTTTTTTCTCTCTTCTAGCTGTTTTAATAACATGTTACAGTAGTAAATTTACAATGTACTCAGTTCAATTGAAATTTTTCGCCTTTATGTTTGATTACGGCCCGAAGTCGCTCTTCGAAAGCATCACATGCCGCACGTACGACTTCGTTCCGCATCTCATCTCAGATTATGACCAAATGATTCTTAAAAGTGTCCAAACTCATATGCTTTACGTCGCCTAACTTTCCTAGCATGTATCCCCAGATATTAAAGTCGAGTGGGTTCACATCGGAAGACGATGGGGGCCATTCGGAGGAACTCATGAAACATGGCAAATGTAGTTTGCACCATTTCTGAACAATCAATGCTTTATGCGCAGGTGCTGAATCGTGTTGAAAACAAAAATCTTCGTCTCGCAAAAGTTCCTTGATACAAGGAAGCAAATGGCTTGCGTTTGCTTGTTGATTTTCACGACCCGATCGATGAATAAAAGTGGTAGTTTGCCTTTTGCTGATATTATTCCGCAAAACATCACAGCTGATGCATTTTGGTACCTCTCGACCCCTCTTTTATCGGCTGCTATATAACGAAGGCTTCCGCCATAGACACGATCATTTTGCTTGTTCAATATTGCCTCCAATGTGAACAATTCCGATTCCAAAGTGTCCGAAAAAAATATGTTAAGAGCAACGTGCGTCTTCAAGAGCATTCGAGATCTGGCAACCCTGTCGGCAATATTTTTGAGAGATAATCCATGAATCCTCTGCATCTTAAAAGTACTATAACCGTTTTGCATGGAAATGAGACTCATTTTCATATCACGTGCCATCTTTCTTCACGAGCGGGTCAGATTTCGTCGAATACGCTCCTTCACCGCTTTGATTACCACTAAAGTCCTACAGCCCGTTTTATCCCCATTTGTTTGGGGAAGGGGGTACAATCGTACCAGTTCCCTTGAAACGTTTGATGGTTGATTGATTATTACGTATGAATAAACTCTAAAAATAGCAAGTAGTAAAAAAGATCGGACCTATAGCTGTAAACATTAAAGCGATGGGCACTTTGCTATATAACCTTCTCGTTGCCACCCTGTATTTCACTTTTTCCGGTCTTTGAATAATGTGCTGTACCTGGTCTTTGAATAATGTGCTGTAATGTGCAGTACCGCCACTCAAAGTTCATTATCGATTTTTTAAATTATGCACTCCATATATCCAACAGCAAAGCACATCCACCAGCAGAACACATAAATTTATATAGCAACCTAGCGAAGCTTTACACGATCAAGAAAGTTTCCAGAGGTATGCTAATACACAGAAAACCAACCGACGATTACCCATTTTGTTCTGTAAACATTATTGTTTACCCCAAAGGTAAAGAATTGCTATTAAGCTTACATTTTACGATACATTGTTGACTCTTATCACAATTCAATGCTAGAAAAATCCAATCTGTTCCACAATTCTAGTCCAATCTAATACATATAACATAAAACTGTGACAAATAAAGCCACATTTTTGTCGATTTTTTTTAAATGTTATTAGTCTTCATTTGCTTGCAAAAGATGTGGCTATTTGCTTGTTTGCATTGAATAGTTCACTAATATAAAATTTGTTGTAAGAAAAAAATTCGAACTTTTCTTTACGGTGAAATAAAAAAAAATTTGCTTCATTTTCTTTCCAACAACAAACAATACGAACATAATAATGTCAATAGACAAGGCTTTATTTTCGAAAACGTTATTTGAAACAGCAATACGTACGTAATTGAGTCTTACTTACTTATCCACTTATTACTTACTTATCCACTTACTAGAACCGCCGATTGGTCCTGGCCTGCAAACGTAATTTAATGAAATACTTCAATAAGAAGAAACAAAAAATACCTGGCATCGTTGGCCACTCATCCTCATTGTAGTTTGCAAATTATCTGGTATAATAAATACGTATAATGAAAACGTTCATAGAGGATTCAAACTCTTTGTGTGATAGGTTTAAGCTTTCCAAAAAGCTTAAAAGAAAAATAAGTGCAATACAGGAGCTTAACAAAATTATGTGATTGATTGAACAAATTATGATTGTAAATATCATATTCAAAATGCTAACGTCAATTAAAAACTCTGCCCGTATAAAACTGCACTTTGTTTGAAAACCCTAATTTAAAATGAATAATGTATAAAAACTATACAATAAAATAAAATAAACTAATCAACCTATGCTATTTGTTCATAGCCAAAAGTGCACGTTTATGGAAAATAAAACCGCAAACATCTTGAACATTAGTTTCTGAAATGGTACAGAAAAAAATTGATAGTCTAGGCTATATAAAAGCAGAACGCTTAAAACATATTTCGCCTATGTAGACTTTCTTTTGTATTATCATAGATAAGTTTACTAAGTTATAATAAAAATATTCTAATGAAAAGTTGTCTAACAATGCCTACCATACAATTGTAATTTGGTTTTGTACCTTTCGTCAAGAATTTTTGAACCGTGACTATGCTTAGAGTTATAACATTTGCAGGGAATTAATTTACTTAAGTTATGTACTATTTAGTTAAACGAGAAAGAAAGAGAAAGGAGAAAGAGGAACAGATATTCAGTATGGGAAAGAAAAACGAAACTTTGGAGAAACTGAAACCTTTGAAAAACGAAAAGAGTAGGAGAGGCTTCATTGATCGTTCATCTTGATTTTTTATACATCTTCATGTTCGAATTGTTGAACAAAAACCTAGCTTATAGAACATCCAACAGTTGAACAGTGAATATTCACTTGTTTAATGTAAAATTTAAGCAAACATAATAAAATACATGACTTTCGGTGTAAACCTTGTCTCGTTGTCAATTAATTAGTATAGCCATCAATTAAAAAACGCTGTCTATTCAATCAACACAGGCAAAACTTTGCAATAAACGCAATGAAGCAATGAGCGAGTGTGATTAAGAAAAAGCAAATTCAAAAAGAACGATTTGATAAGATAAGTGGTAATGTGATATCAAGTTAGAAGAATCTTATTTGAAGAATCGATGAACTGGTGAATCGAAAGTATAGAAATTTAAATGCATTAACATGAACCCACCTTTCTCATAAGTTAATTATGACAGTTTTTTGAGTGTATAGCCCATTCGCTTTATGTGCTTCCACTCTCTCTTTGTATCTCTTGTCCCCGTTTGTGTCGTTGCCACAGAATTATTTTTTATGCATTTTGTAGGATGACTTTTCGCTTTTCTTTCTTTTCTTTTCTGTAGTATTTTTTTCTCTTACTCAACAGACTATGCCGTATTTATTACATAGTCATTATCTCAAATTTCTAAATTCATTGTTGCAATTTTACAATTCTTAAAATGTCTTTTGCTTCTACTATTCCTTCTTAAACGATGTGCCATGCGTACTAGTAAAGCTTTTCAGTCAATCTGTTTTTATTTTTGGAGCAATCCAAGTTGCTCGAAGTTTGAAATCATTGGAAACTTCCGTCATTTGACTCGTTTCGTGTGTGTCCTCAATTTCTCAAAGAACCTTGCACAGATGTCACAAGACAGTTGAATTCAATCCTATCCTCAAAACGTAATAAGTCTTATGAAATAAAATAGGTAATAATATGATTCATAACATGTATACACTATTAAGTTATAACACAATCAGCGGCTCAAACGACGTATTTAAAAATTACGCGAAACCAACCTTCATAGTTAAAGATGACTTAAAAACGTTAAAACATAGAAAACCGATCTATGGGTTGAAAACAAAACACTTTGCATTTCGTCATTATGGTTATAACCAGTCATGCACTAAAAACTATTAATATGTGGGCTCTCACAAACTGCTATTTAAATTAGACCTATTGCTGTGCCTGTAATTACCAAAAACCGTAAATACAAGGTAAATACAAAAACCGTAAATAACTAGAAAAGTATGACATTTTCATCTAATGACAAAAAAAGTCTCGCTATTATAAATTCTAAAGTGTAAGCGTGATGAAAGTATATAAAAAAGCTGTTCTTTCCTCTTTTTCTGTAGCACCATTTCACTTACAGCGATGTGTATCGCATTACTTATTTATTGCACAATTATTGATTTATTGTTTCGTATACAGTCTTAAATGTTCTTTCCTACGAATTTTCGATGTCGCTAGACGATAATTTGCACTATTTCGACCAGCGTGCATATGTATATATGTCCATAACAACAGTTCGTTTCCTTTAATTGATTTCTTTTATTCATACATGAAATTGAAATCAGAGTTGGTCCAACAACGTCAACATCAGAAGCACCTAAATGCGACGAAGCTAGATTGGGTTTGAAAAAAATTGGTTTGGATTTGATATGAGTGGCAAACTGGCTTACTGAAATCAGATGATCAACAAGCCGTCCGCAGACGCAATTTTGTTTAGCATTGCTCAGTTTGAGCAAGTACCTTCTGAGCAATCTTAGTTGTCTATTACATTTCGGAAGAATCTTGAATATCATCAAATCATAATGCAGATATTGGTAACTATTGTATGTTCATTAAATGTACAAGATATGTTCAATTTCGCACGCTATATGACAAATAACTCGCATCAACTATATTTCACACTTTTAAAATAATGGTAAACTGTTACGATCTTTTATGTGGACTACTATGTGACCAATTCAATCTTATTTGGTTACATTCTCAATTGCTTCAATATTCTCGTTCATGAAGCTCGATGATTTTCGTCTGGAAATTTCTCGGCGTGATCAGGAAATTATGGCCATGGCGGCAAAAATGAAAACACTCGAAGAACAACATCAGGTAAAGAATGAAACAATCAAAACTAATGTTAGATACCTCAAACTTAACTAAGCAATTTGTAATGTTTCAATTTTTCAGGATTATCAACGACATATAGCTGTTCTTAAGGAATCTTTGTGTGCCAAAGAGGAGCATTACAATATGTTACAGTCAGATGTAAGCAAACGTATATTTTACCTGTTATTTAACATTCCCAGCAAAAACGAAAATAGTCCAAGAAATCTTAAATTTAAAACCTTTGAAACTAGTTTTTTTTCGTAAAATGACAAATTATTAAGTGACGAATTATGTTTTATTTTTATTTATTGTGTTTGACAACATTATTATTGTATCAATAGTATAGTTTTACACGATTCGACACTAATCCATCCTACCGATCGAGTGTATACATAACCCATTTGTGTTCATGTTTAGGGCATTGATGTATTTATTTCTTATTCGATAGGTTGAAGAACTTCGGAATCGTTTGGAAGATAAAAATCGCATGATTGAAAAAAAAACGCAAGGCACCATGCATACTGTTCAAGAAAAAAATCGTTTACAAACAGAACTTACTGAACTAAAAGAGCACATGGATATTAAGGACCGAAAAATTAATGTTCTGCAACGAAAGGTAAGTATGCTTATAGCATTGAAAAAGTATATTTTATCTAATATGCGGATTCGTCGATCATACATAGATTGAAAATTTGGAAGATCTGCTCAAAGAAAAAGATAACCAAGTCGACATGGCACGTGCCCGCCTAAGTGCCATGCAGGCCCACCACTGTAGCTCTGAAGGAGCGCTGACCAGTCTTGAAGAAGCTATCGGTGATAAAGAAAAGCAAATGCAACAGCTGCGAGATCAGCGGGATCGGGCTGAAGCAGAGAAGAAAGAAGAACGAGAACTTCACGAGCGAGAGCTAGCAGAGTTCAAGATGAAGCTTCATACACTGGACAGCGAGGTTGAAAAACTTACCACGCGCCTTCATCGAGCGCTAGCCGAAAAGGACCGTCTGGAGACAAAACTGGAGAGCTCCCAAAGTGAGCTTGGCAAATCGAAGGCAGAACTAGATAAGGCAGCAACGGATGTTGGCCGCAGTGGAGCAGATTGGGAGCATGCAAAACAGCGAATATCCCGTCTGGAACTAGAAAACGAAAGACTGCGAAATGAACTCGAACGATCACAGGTACAAAAGTATATCAATCTGGAAGTATATTTTTTCGCATACAAAACTAACTTTGAATCCGCCTAAGGACGCAGTTCTTGAAATCAACTTTTAATACAATATAATATAAAAATAGAATATTGAGTTTCACTCTATTATTATTCCTCAATATATTTCTTCTCTTCAGACAACATTTGGTAGATCTACTCTTAGTACATCACAAGAGCTTGATCGTGCTCAAGAACGCGCCGACAAAACGACTAACGAACTACGCCGTACGCAAGCCGAGTTACGAGTCACGCAAGTAAGATTGATAACTTCGTCTTCTTGATCTGTTAAGTTGTTGATTGATAACAGGGAACGTCATATGTTAGAAAATATTACATGTTGCTTTCACATCTCATATCTTCAATATATTTTATCAATGTTAAGTATTATTTTGAACAGACAGTTTTTTTGTCACCATTGGTACATCAAGCGATATAGTTCTAAAACCCGAATATATCATTTGAGCAATTGTGACGTTACTCAAATGATATATTCTTTTATATTCGATACTTTTATGTTTTAATTGCAATGCTGAGTACATGAGCAGAATCTGCTTTCGTTATCATTTTATATTATGTGAGCATAAATTTTAATAAAACGCCAAAAATATTAAAAGAACTAACTAAGCTTGTCCAAAGTAAATAATACTTAGTAATTTGGATTGTATCTTATATAGGATGTTGACGCATTATTATCACTAGAAAAGGAATTATAAAAAAATCTATAACTGTCCTTTTATAATTAACAATCTATAGTTGTTAGTGGTATACCATTGTTGAAGCTAAACTGTTGAAATGTATTGAAATTTTCATAGTATAAATTACGCTGTATGTTTTTACTTCACTCAATTAATCTTAACAACAAGGAACAGTTTCAGTTATAGCGATGTGGTTTCTTTAGAACGCTTTCAGAATGCAATTTTATAAGCACTCTCCAAAAAGTGCTGGGATTTTGTACTCTTTTGAAATTTTTATTAAATCGGTTTGGATCCATTTAGTTGAAAATGTGTTGGGTGTTTTTCTATCGGCGTTTTTAAAGCGTGGCATCCCGTATCATCTTTACAGTCTTCTTCAACTTCCTTTTTATAATTGCCCAATCATTTTCGATTTTACTAAGTTCAGGACAATTTGGTGGGTTGATAGATGAAATCCATCTTATTGTCACGGTATCACTGAACCACCACCCTGCTGTAGTGGGAGCTTGCTAAATCAGGCCAAAACTTAACTGAACCTTTGTGTGATTTAATAAATGATAGAATTCGCATTGTGAGGCACTATTCCTTGTATAGCGTTGAGTTCATCGTCGTGTTTGTGATGAAAACCTTGGAATTCCGTTCTCAGATACAAATTCATGCCAGATCGTTAGTTTCCGCGCAAATTTATGGGCGAATACAAATTTGAATTTAGAAGGTACATCCCCGTGCCATGGCATGATAAAATTTTGGTCCAGAAAGCTGTCCAAAATCAATTTTCACGTATGTTTTGTCGTCCATAAGCAAGCATCCTTCGTACGTCGTCAGAACCTTCTCGTACAACTTTCTAGCGCGTGTTTCAGCAACTAGGTTTTGCTTAAGTGTCCTGTTTGGATGCTTATATGCAAGGAAAGAGCAGTAGCCTCTTCGTAGACAGATTCTCTGGACACACTACTTCAATACTTCTGCTGGCACCATATTGTTTGCAATATACCGAACTGAAAGTCTAGTATTTGCCTTGATTGATCTCAAAATCGTTCAGCTGCCGGTCGTATGTTCCACTGCGACGTCTAATCTGAATCTTTCGGTATTCCATTCCCGGAAACAGTGGAGCATTAGATTATGCGAATTTTTGTGTTTTGCAATTTTTAAAGCAGACCATGTGGGTTCTCGACGTGAGTGTGCAGAATTATTTTTCTTCTTCTATTTAGAATTTTTATTTTACATAGCTATCAAAACATTTGAAATGGGATCACCAGAGGCACTGCTGGAAGACATACAACTTTTCCCGATTCTAAGTGGGCCATGCTTTACGACTATTATATCGAAATAACATTATTCTGTATCCGAAATACAGAAAATTTAATATAGTATGAATTAAAGTTTATCAATCAATCAATGTAATGAAAATATATATCGATTGATAATTTATTTCTTCTCTTTCTTATACGGTGACAATCGCTGAGCGATCTTACCGAGCACAAGAGACAATATTAATCTCTGTTGCTCTCTATAATGGTTTGTTTTTACGGGCGGGGTTGTTACGCCCGCGCCGCGCCAGTATCGGGAATCGAAACCATGACCGGCTGCGTGACAACCGGTCCCGGGATTCGAACCCAGTCCAGCTGCGTGACAGCAACGACCGTTACCGACTACTCTATCAGTGGAGTAAAAAATATTATTAGTATATTAGTCATTTATTTAATTGCATTATTTTGAGCATGTGGGTACCGTGGGTTTTCGGAAAGTATATTTTATAAATTACGAGCCCACCCCGCAAACTTCGTCCCACCTAAATATGAATTTTGGAATTAAAACAATGACGACGTACGATCGAAGAAGGCCTCAACCAAAAATCGATGATCATCTTTAATTGATATCATCATTTTTCGCTATCGTCATCGTCGATATTGACTTTATTTGCCTTACACAGCCTATTTGAGACCATATTAGGAAACTACGGTTGTTGTAGGCATGCTTGAGAAAAGCTATTCCAACAGAATCGAAATATTTAACATAACTTCAGAAGCTTACTAGATAGTTTTTAAAGAGCGCTTCAATTGATAAGATTAACGGATAGAAAAGTCTGTGACGGTCAAATTAGTGTAGCACATGGTTGTCTCAATGATAATGCGAAATAACGCCAATATTACATTTTCGACCTCTTTAATCCGGGTTTTTGAAATTCTAAAAAATATAAAAATATCCAAGAAAAATATAAGTACTTTATCGTCTTGACTTATCACTACACTTATTTTGACATTTATTCCCTGCAAGAGAATGAATACTATGGAAACTAATATAGTAATTGTATTATAGAAAACAATTGTGTTATACTTCATTGATTGATACATGTTACAATATGTATTTCTATTACCAATGTTTCGCTTCGTGATTGTGTAATGGATGGTTTAACTTTGGTATAACTTGTATGCATGTATTGAATTTACTCGCTTTATGTGTGTGCAGGGCTATTAAACGTGTATGCAAAGTTCTTTGTTTTTCTCGGTCTATTACCTGACAACTGACAATCATACATATACTAAAACACGTCTTTGTTTATATTATTTATGATGGATGGAATACAAATTTTGCAATCTCCTATTAACAAAATCATATGTATCACAATACAATGTATGAATCGAAGCCTACGATTTCCTATATTTTTTTGTATAGTTCTTACTGAAACTGAAACTGACCAATGCGAATGTATATGAATTATTCAGTAACTTTTATTTATATTTCGAGAAGTGCATTTGTTATACAAACTACCGTACATAAACAGTTTATTTACGTTCTATTTGAATTGTAATTTAAGTTGTCCGCACCTATCAGAAACATTTTCGTTCCAATCATTACTCATCAGTAAATAAAGTAACTGATAAACCGTTCACCAACGTTTTATAGGAACATACGGTGCACGATTTTGTGAGTAGCAATTTTATACATAATCTTGCTCTTTTCTCACTAATTAATTGATTTTTTATTTCATCTTTGTAATTAAAAACCAATTTAAAGCAATTCTTAAGCCGAATGAAGTATTTATTCTATCAATGTTAGTTGATTGTTCCTTTATTTTTTCATTGCACTACCTCAACTTTTCATGAAGAACATTGTTGATTTGCTTTGCTGCAACTCTGTTAGACAGACAAAAGTCCGATCACGTTATTACGCGTTTAAATTCTAATGTCCCATCACATCATATGAACTTTCGAAAAGATTTTCTAGTAAGTTTCTAATATATTAAATAATATATATGGGTCTTTATTACATTGATGTGCTTATTTATAATGGAATTTATCAATACTGTGAAAAAACAGAGTAATCGAAGTAGATATTTGAAATAGCGTGTTTAGTTTCCGTTTTGGATGAGTTTTAACAGCAGTAACATTCATGCTTTCACACTCTTAGAACAACTATCTAGACCAATGCTTCTCAACCGACGGTCCGCCGACCCCAAGAGTACCGCGAAATCTGTCTTTGTGGCCACGAGGGCATGACTTCGATCCTCGCAGTTTTTGGTTGATTTGATATTATCTGATATCTGATTGATTTGATATCTAAAATATTATTGAATTGAGTAAATTGTTTTGCATTTTTATATAATGGTCCAAAATGCCCAAAAACATTTTTGAAAGAACGGTTATTATTCCACTTAGAGTTTTTTTACTCAGAGTATTATCTTCAAGAAGGCCAAAAGACACATTATTTTTCTGTACGATTGTGATCGCGGACTTATAATTGCTATCAAAGGGGTCGCGAATGTAAAACGGTTCGGAAGCACAGGTTTGAGCTATGGTGAGTGCTAAAGCGAAATGTATTCTACACATCTTGATATTACCAAATTGTGTTTCCTTTATAAAGACACAAAAAAATTTATCGTTGATATTGGTTCGTAGGTGCTTATGTTTTATATGAACACGTTGTTAAATGTACGAATAATTTATGCATGATTTCCAATAGAGGACTCAATCCGTTTCATGTTGGTCTGACTGCTAACGAACGGTGGTGATCATATGTGAAATACGGTCCCATCGGGGTACTCCCTAAGCTTCCCAAATTTGTAAAACTTGTCTCACTAACGTCCAAATAAAATGCTAGTCTTCCATTAACCCCCATTTTCCAGGGAGCGTTTTTATTGCAATACCAGGTTGTCAAATGCCAAAAATGGCACAAATTTGTTGTTACATCGAACCTTTGTGGAGCATAAAAATAGGTTTCGAGCCCACAAATCAAGTGCATTAAAGTGTAAATAATTTCTCGGCTTCGATCGTTCTTGAGTATCGAATATTTCAACACTTTAACATTTTACAGTAACAAAAAATCATTAAAAAGGCAAATTCGGAAGTCAGCTTAAAGTCGTTTAGTATAAACTGTTCGTATCCTACATTATCTTTAAAGGGGGATGCAAACAACTACAATAAGTGTAATACAGCCAAGGATTGGAGCTCAAACTTCACCCATATAGCAAAATACTCCTCGAAAATACCACCATCACGTACGTTTTTGATAAAGTTCTTAATAGAACGTTTAGCAATGCATATTTGAATTGATGGTTCCTTCCTAAATATTTTTCAAAACTCTTCTCTATCGACCGAACACTTTTCCATGTAAATCCCTTTTTATTGATCAAACAGCATTTGTTTAAAAATAAAAAAACTAAACCAAAGCCATCCTTCAGAATGGGCAAAACGGGCAATAATAGGAATACGACCACAACCAAAATTCAACCTAATAAACGACAAAATACACTCGATTTTTTTATCAGAGCTTCAAAAAGGACATCATGCATAATTAATTCAAACACTCAATAAGTAACTTAGTTGAATACATTTAATATTGCTTCAATACTTTGTCATATATATATATACATATAAACTTTTAAACCATTTCTTGACATGTTTCTACTGTGAAAAAGGCTAACATTTTTACTATTCCATAGAGTTTCTTCATTTTAATGTATAACCAGTAATACTATTACCGTGTTAAAAATCTTATTTTGCTTTTCTTACATGCGAATTCGATTTGTTTTATTTATTTTCTTTTTCCTTTCTTCCTTTCTTTCTCTTGTTTCTTTCTTTTCCATATCCAAACAACCTGAATCCTGCATACGTACGACGCTTGTCCATTATGAATTGCATAGACTGATGCGGAACGATCAAGGGCTGAAGCGGCCGCGTTACAAGAGAAATTAGAGAAGAGCCAAGGTGAAGTGTATAGGCTCAAAGCTAAACTTGAAAACGCACAAGGTGAACAAGAAAGTTTAAAACAGGAAATGGAGAGAGGACAGGCGGGCATACAACGAATTGTTAGTGAAAGAGATAAGGTAATTTTTTCTTTACGTTCATTTTCTTAAACACACTGCATTGTTTGCATACATTGGTTAGTTTTCCACACATATCATACAAAAATTATGCCTATCATCAAAAAACGACAAACTCAATAGTCAAACAAAGTCGTTATTTCTTGAACTGCTTCTAATAAAACAAATGTTGAATGCAGCCTAGGATTTATTACGCACACAATTAGTTGAATTGCCGTTGAATTGGCTTCAAAATGAAAGAAACATGAGAATGAATCAAATATTATCATGAATTACAGTAATGATTTTTTCTTTTATGTTTCAAATAATACAAGAATGTTGTTTTACAACAGTTCTTCCGAAGCATTAGTAAACCTGTTTCAATTATGAAACATAATACTTCAAAATTGGTTTGTTTTCAGGAATTTCCTATGAGAGAGAAGAAGGAAAACATTATAAAATACCCTCTTTTTTAACTCGACACGTTTCGAATGGTAGTAAATATTTTTGCAAACGAAATAAAAATAAAATAAAAACAACACTTCTGATAATATTTACTGATTAACGGATTACAAGATTCATTTTGTTTGTTTCTGCATTCGTGGTTGACGTTTAATCGAAATTTGAATCACTCGTTGAAACACAATAAACCCAAAACTACACTAATAGTGCTAGCACACCAACAATTCATAAGAACTTTACAACGAAAAAATTTTACATTCCTAATCAAAACAGCGTGTAGCTACGTGTGCGGTAGTGGAATGGTTCTTACACTTTTTACTCTCGCATTATTGTAATCAAACCAGATCCACAGAAATAAAAATAATTGATCTTGCTAAACAAACATTGCACCAAAATAACAGTAAAAAGAAACATTATATCACTAATAGAATAAGCGTTTTCGTTATATGCATTTCAATTAAGCACTCTAACACTGTTCTCAACTCAAGCTCACAACTCATTTTTTAACTCCAATTTAATCATCTGAAATATGAACTATTTGAGTGTTTTACACAAAGAGGTAAAATCCAATATACAATAACACAAGTAATTTATTTCTAGCTTGAAAGCAATCAATAAGTAGTTAATTGTTTTTCTAACCATCAAATATTAAACAAAAATTTTAACGTACATAAGGTTTTTATTACCCGCATTTTTTCACATTTTTTCTAGGAACACGTCCCACGTCCTAGAAACAATATAAGGAAAATGTGTTTTTTTTTCTATAAACCGGTCCTTGCTAATGAATCCTGTTAAAAATGATGGTAATGAAATGGTTAACTACTTATCACTTATGTCTATGAATGTTTATATCGCATACCTGTGTATGTATGATGAAAATATACTCGTAATAGCAGTATGATTCTATACATAGAACGTAAAATCTCAATGCTGTATGTAAATAATGAATGATTGGTATTTAAAATCTATCACTCTCGCAGTATATTGTTTATCTACGCTTTGTGATGTGAACTCTATGTCCCATATTTCTTCCCCGATCAATTCTTACAAGAAAACCTACTTTTAGTCCAAACATAATCAAATTCGTCTAAACATCAAACATAAAACATAAAACACTTAGTTTTTTGCAGTTTGGGCAATACATATAAGGTAAAAGCACACGAGACATATAGGCACATATTGCTAGGAAAATATACGAAAGTTACAAAGAAGATGTATACTTGTTACTCTTCCTAAACCGTTGTTTTTATTCTTTATATCTGACTACAATACATCAAAACAAACCAAAATTGATTTCCAACATAATGACTAATATAATGCATCCTCAATTTGTATGGGCTTCAGGCGTACGCTGAGCTGGAAAAAATTCGCGAAGAAATGGAGCGCACGCAAGCTACTCTTGGAAAATCCCAACTTACCCAAGAAAAGCTACAAAATTCGCTGGACAAAGCACAAAACGAAGTAGATCATCTCCAAGAGAAGCTGGATAAGAGTGGCGGAGAGATTCGCAGGGTAAGTGTAAATAGATTAACTCATTATTAGACGTTGTAAGTATGATTAGATTAGAAGTATTAGATTAAGTATGTATGAGCTGCCCCGACTGACGTACTACGGCTTTCCACCACTATGGCAACCATCGTGGTGGAAAAGCACAGAGTCTTCTCCTACATGCTGCAATGACCAATCGTCAGCTCCTCAGCTGTCGCTTTGTCGGTGACTCATTTAACGCGGTGTTCATCCTGGAATCATAATGATCACTAGTCATTCCTATTGAATGTTTCGATCTATAGAGCAGGCGCATAGAGCTATTTATGGATCGACACCTAAGGATCGAAAGAATACGTTGCTGCCATTCACAGTTTACCTTCAACTTCTCTCAGAACCTTCATAGCTATGACAATGATACGATATAATGATTATAAGTCATGCTTGTCGAAATGCCATTTCGTCGAAATCTGGAGATAAAATGAGAAACTAGAATCAGAATTATTTTTGTTCTTTGTTACCATATATGTAGTCATACCATATATGTGAGTCTGCCAATTAATTAGTTCGGTTTTTATTCGTCATAAAAAATATATACTGCGTTACATGCGTAATGACAGTATCTCATATTTCTTTAAAAAAAATTGTTACGTGTTGTTGCATTTCCCCAATTTAATCTGTCATCTAATTTGCTTTTTGTATCTTTTAGCTACAATTGGAGAAAGAGAAAATAAACTATGAGTTTGAAAATATTCAATCTCAGTTGGACAAATCTTTGGGCCAGTCGTCGCGAATTCAGAAAGAAAAAGAAACGGCACAAATGGACCTCGATCGACACCGAGATAAGTTGGACAAACTCCAAGCTTCACACGCTCGCCTTCTGAAAGAAAGAGACGCTTTGTGTACCGAGCTTGAGAAGCTGAAGGAAAAATCCGAATCAACCCAAAGCAACGCGCTCAAATACCAGCGTGAACGCGACGCTATTCAGACCGAGCTTGAAGTTGTTAAAGAACGATGGGAGAAAGCGCATCAAATTCATCAGAAGCTGCAAATGGAGAGAGATGATGCCATTACCGAAATCGATATTTTGAAAGAAAAGCTCGACAAGGCTCTTTACGCCAGCCAAAAAGTGATCGACGAAAAGGAAACTTCCACGAAGGAGTTCGAAAAAATGCTCGAGAAGTACGACCGTGCACAGAACGAAATCTATAGACTGCAGTCTCGTGTCGATACTGCCGAAGCCGATCGAAACCGGCTAGAGATTGAAAATGAACGATCAGCACTAGCTGCAACCAAAGCTAGAGAAGATTTGCGCAAACTACAAGAGGAAACCTCGCGCCTACAGGAGGCCTGTGATCGGGCGGCGATGCAACTCGGACGTTCGAAGGAACTGGAAGATAAGGCCAAGGAAGACGTGGATATGATACGCGAGCGTTTGGACAAATGCCAGACCGATTTGCGACGAGCGCAATCGGAAAAGGAAAACATGCAGACTGAAAACGAGCGACTCACTTATGAGATTGACCGTTCCCACAACCTGTACACTAAGCAAACAGCTTCCTTAGACTCAGCACAAGAGGAAATCGCTCGTTATGGTTTGGAGATTGAGAAGATGCGTGAACGCTATGAAAAAACAGCAGCTGAGCTACGACGGCTGCAAGAAAACGAGTCGTTCTCGCGGGAGGCTCGCCGTATGAAGGATGAAAATGATCGGTTGCGTGAAAAGTACGACAAAGTCATTGTAGAGTTGGAGAACTTCCGCGGTAAATCACAATATGAACAAGAAACGTTCGATAAAATGAAAGAGAAGTTCGAGTCACGAGAGAACGAGTTCCAGACTATGGAACTTAAATTGCATGAGACAAGCTTACAACTCGACCTTGCGCGATCAGAGGTGTCGAAAATGGTCGCTAATCAGGACAAACAACGATCCGACGCGGAGAGAGCACACATCGAGTACGAAAAAATACGAGACAAGCACGAAAAGCTCATCAAGGAAGTAGAGCGCCTACGGCAAAATCCACAATCGGCCATAAGTCCAGGAGCGTTGGCAGCTCCAGCGTTGGCCAGCGGTAGCTTAAACGACAAAAATGAAATTGATCGACTACGCGAACGTCTCGAAAAAGCTTTACAAAACCGGGATGCTACCGAACTCGAGGCGGGTCGACTAGCAAAAGAACTGGAAAAAGCACAGATTCATCTCACCAAACAGCAGGAAGTGTACGAGGCGACTCGTATCGAGTTCGAACGTATGTCCGCTGAACTAACGCGAGTTCTAGAAAGACTGGAGAAATCGGAAGCAGAAAAAGAGACCCTGCGTCAATCGACAAAGATATACGAAAAACACCATCAACAACATGCCAGCAATCATCACGTGGAACACAATCTACTTAAGCTGGAAGCGGACAACAAGCAACTAATGGCCGAAAGAGATCAACTAGTGATGCAACTTGAAAAAAGTCAGGATATGCTAATGAGCTTCCAGCAGGAACTGAATGCCGCAGAATTGGAACTTCAGCGACAGTGCGAAGAGAACAGACGACTAAAAACATCTCCTCAACAGCCCGGCACAGCTCAAGTTTCCGCTCAAAATCATGCCAATGTGCAAGAACTACAAAATTATAAGAAGGAAATTACCAAATTAAAACAAATGCTCCAAGAAACCAATGCCCGAGGCGATAATGAACTAGAGCAATGGCGCAAAGTTGTAGAGCAGGAGAAAAACCGAGCCGATCAAGCTGAAAAGGCAGCAATTGAACTACAAAAACGAATGCAGGTATATTTTATCCCAATTTTCCGAATGAAAATCTGTTCCTACACTATCCTACACGATCCTTCTTTATACACGATAGACGACACTATTACCTCTCTCGAAAGCACGGCACGGCTTTACATTTGTGACCTAAGTGTGACCAGGATGAGCAAATTAGCGTGCACTTTTTCATTTGATTATAAAAAACGGAAGAAAATTTTTCGATGCTTGAACTTTTATTTAAAAAGGGTGCACATTTGCACAGCATAACCGTTGCAAAGTTAATATTTCGCTTTGGTTACGATGGACCTGGTTCACCGAGCTGTGTCCAGTGCTTTTTGCGTTTAGGATTCTTGTAGTAACTTCCCTTTTCATCATCAGTGACGATTCGACACAAGAACCCCTTTCTTTTCAGCCACGCAAGCAGAAATTGGTTTTCCTTCTGTCAATGTCTTTGTTTTCAATTCTTGTGGAACCCACAAGACATTTTTCTAATCATCCGCACGGCACTCAGGGAATGGGAAACTGTCGTGTCAACTCCTAACATTTGTGCAAGTTCTTTTTGCATCTGACATGCATTTCGATCGAGCAATGCTGTCATTTCTTCATCATCAACCTTTTGTGACTGTGTGTGACTGTCGCTCTTTGTCTTGAAAGCCAAAATCACCTCTTTTTAAAGTAATTTCATCCTTAAGTACACAAAAATCTGTCGACTTTGTGCATATTTCGAATTATTATACAATGTAAAATTAATTAAAAAAAAGAACCATATACAAATTCTATATATGTACCAGATTGTATATTTTAGTTTTATGCACTTTATTTTTTATTAATTTGTGTATTTATTTTGTTTATTTGTTTTAATTTATTATTTTACTTTTATAATTATATATTAACTTAATTGTAAAACACGGGACGGAAGACGGAAGAATTAAGCCCTCTTCACACCAAAATGAACGGAACGGAACGTTGCGAACGACGCGTTGTCTCATATGGCATTCTATGGGACCCTTCACACCGGCGTCGACGAAAACTTCGTACGGCGCGACGAATCTGTATGAAAAGACAACGCTCCGTTTGTGTCGCCTAAAAACTTTGGCCAAGGTTCGTATACTTGGTTTTTGGGTGAGATGGGCGAAGTGTTGTGTTTTGACAGATTATTTGTGTTTATATTTGGAAGATCAAGACACATTGAATTTTTGGTGCGAGAATTAAAATAGTTTTATAATGAATTTGTGTTTGTATTACAAGTAATAATTAAGTTAAAATTATTTTGCATGCTTGTGATACGAAAAAAACGTCAATTGAGTAATCTTCGATTATTTTTTAACTACCCAAGATGTCTAATTGTTTTCGCCCGAACGAGAGGGCGAAAGACTTTTCCGTTGCCTGTCGCCGTCGTCGTAACCGGTGTGAAAGGTCGGAAAAAGCGTCGCGTCGAAACTTAATTAACGTTCCCTGTGTGAAGATGGCTTTAAACACGTTTATTCACGTTGCGTTTGACAGAAGTCATATTTGACGAGCCTAGGCTGCGTACACGCTTCGAGCTTAGGCTGCGTACAGGAGAGCTACACAATTATTTGTATTAACTTATTTATCTGTTTTATTTTTCTTCTTTTTTCTTTATATTTTTAAGTTTTTTCTCCAAAACCACTTCTTTTTAATGAATTATGCAATGGTAAAATTATTTTCACTCAAACCATGAATAAATTTTGTCTCGTCATGTTGTCGTATTGTGTTTGACAAAACATCCTTTAATTGCTTTAAATACTGTTTTGTTGGTATAAGCAGCTCATGGAGCAGCAACTCAAGCAACAGCTCCTACAAATGACCAATATGCAAAAGCAGATGCAACAGCAATCAACACAATATCAACAACAGCAATCTCCTGTTAAAACGAAGGAATTAGAGACCCTTCAGGAGGAGCTGAAAACCGCAGTATCTCAGCGTGATCAATTTCAAAACCAACTGGAGTTATTGGTCCAGGAACTGGAAAAAAGCCAAGTATGTTTTCGCGATTTTTCACAAACTATTGACAATTAACGTATTTAACATTTGCCATCTATTGCATATTGAAAATAAATATTTCTTTATGAAATACGTATTTATTTAGACCGAAGCACAGGATGCCACCAAAAAGGCACAGCAACAACAGCAACAAATGGCTCAACTGCAGCAACAGATTCAACAGCTACAACAACAATTACAACAAGCAACGCAGGCAGCTAGCACGGCACACAAAACTGCTCAGAACCCAAGTGTAACTGAAGCAGAGCGCAAGCAACTCGAAGCTCAGATGAAACAGATCGAGGATGCTACTCGACTACTTGATAGTGAACGTAAAACGTTCGAAGATCAGCGCAAAGTAATCGAAACCAAGCGCAAAGAGCTGGAGGACAAAGAGAAAAACCTCATTGAATTTGATAAACAACTTAAGAAACGTAAAGAGCAAATGGACCAACTTGAAAAATCTCTGCAAAAGGTACTAGTTTGCCATATTCAGTTATTGTACTGATAAGTACAGTTTATCAAGGTTTTTTTTATATATTCTTTCAAATGCTGACAGAATCACTTTTTTTTTGTTTCAGGCTGGTGGTACCACTGCTGCTGCAGGAGAATTAAACAAACAGTTAACAGAAACCCAACAGATGTTAGAAAAGTAAGTTTAGTTACAGGTGTATTTTCGAACATTTCGTCGATTATTGTCGACGACTGTCTATGTCGAACATACAATGATAAATTATCTTTATTTTGGCATGACGTAACCTAATACAATAAACATTTTGCCCATTTCGTCGAACTACACTGCACTGTTCCGTAAATATTATTTTAATAATCTAATTAAACGTTTTTAATATAGGGCATCGACGGATCTGGCAGAAGCCCGTGAAGACGCACAACGTTCTGCGGCAGAAACCGAACGCTTGCTACAATTGGTGCAAATGACGCAAGAGGAACAAAACCAAAAAGAAAAAACCATAATGGATTTGCAGCAGTGAGTTTCTCAATACACGAAGCAGTGTTTGCACTCTTGTCATTGTTTTAAACTAATATCTTACTTATCTTCTTACTGAATCCAATATTCTTTTTTTTTCAGAGCCTTAAAAAATGCTCAAGCTAAACTTAAAACCGCACAAGCACAGCCACAGGACGCAGGACCTGCAGGATTCCTCAAGAGCTTTTTCTAAGCTTCGATATTTACACAAAACAAAGTAAAGGCATGCAATTCTACTACGAACGACGACGTACTTATCCTCCCATTGAATACACTTTCCTCGGATTGCGTATGCAGAATATGACAAACGAGATAAAGCTACAGTACAACTAGTAGAATACACGAATGTTGAACTGAGTCTCTACTTAAACTTGGAACAACAGTCGTTATTCAATTCTACAATAGTTCTTCTTTTCTTGCTTTGCTATAGTTGAAACTATTCAAATCGGCTATGTTGCAGTAAAATATTATTTCATATAACGTTCACCTGTATATAGTAAAAAAAAAACAAAATTGTCGAAAACACTTGCATTACTACCGTACAACTATAAACTCATGCTAAGAAGCAAGCAATATCCTTATCGTCTGTACAGCACACTAACTATGCGATAAAGATTTAAATATCATAGACACGGTTCTGTTCGTCATAATGTTAAAAGTGTAGCATACAGTAAAGAAACAAGAGTAACATGCTAGCAAAAAAAATTTCAGATATAAATGGTCGTAAAGCAGATATTGATACAAATTATGAACAACAGCAATTGCTACAATGTATAAAGTTTACTCAACAATAAAAAAATATGTATTGTTTCTGTTACACTCTTGCTGCTAAATTGCAATAAAAGTTTGAACTCAATCATTGCAGTCTGGTTATTGTTTACGGTAAAGTAAAATTGCGAATAAAAGATTCGTCGTATTATTGCTAATTACCGTGCAATCATACACGATGCATGATGTGCTCAAAATATACATTATTTCACATTCTCACAATATTTATACCTTTGTTTAAAACTGAAAAATGCAGATCCAGATTCCTTGATTTTAGTATTCTATGATGAATAACGGAAAGATCACATTTCATAAGACCATACAGTTGATAGTGTGTTGATACTTGATCACTGATATCATTACTGCTGAGTAAAATTATTCGAATAATTTAATTTTAACGACCAAAGGCACATTGCTGACATTGTTATATTCGAAAAATAGAATGGGAAAGATACGAAAACATTGCAACTAGCACACATAAAAACATACAATAGACAATAAATGCAAACGTACGTACAGTGTTGAACCTTTCTTTCCGTGTCGTTCCTAGCATCGCAAAAACATCCAACATTGATATGGCTCAAAACATATTGCTATAAATTTAGCTTTCAAAAAATGCAAATATATGGAGTACTCTACGGACTTAGAAATGTACTACGTGAACCATTCTTTCTAAGCAGCTCTAAGGTTACTCTGCTTCCACTATTAAACAGTTGACTGCAATGACTGAGTTTAGCAGTGAAGCTACTAAGTTACTTAAACACGCTGTTTGAAAATTTTATGTTTTGTACAATATCAAATCTTATCCATGGTATATGGCATCCTGCTTGCAAGATTTGTTATTATTTAAAGTATTCAAGCTTTGCATGCATTATTTAACTATAGCTTATGGATATAGATCTTATGTATCTTACTATATGTACGCTAAGCAAAACTGCAAACGTACACTAACACTCCATCCGTCACACCTACGAAATCTGAATACATTCCTAAACGAATCTATTAATGCATTATGCATTAACTAAGCTATATGGCGCGTCGACCTTCTAATCCGAGCAGTCCTCGCTTATTCGAAATGCACATTCTTGATTTAAAAAATCATTCCTTCAAATAATGTTTCAAACGATTTCGAATTGAATGAACGATGAACCGATGAACAAACCAGAAGCGAACAAAACTTCGCTGAACTATAAAACTATTGCTTTCATTCTCCTAAGCTGGTTTATAGAATAACTGTTATTGGAGTATTTTTTTTATCCTAAAGATAATAGCCCGTGGAGTTATAATTATGGAACGTTATAGTGCTTTTGAAGAACGTCAACAAATTATTCATCACAGTAAGGAGCATAAAGATGTTATTTTGAAATTTTGTCTTAGTTGCATTTAAGAAACATAAGAGGCACAGTTATCAAAACCAACATTTGCTGTATATGTAAGACATACGAAGATCTCTTAGGATTGTAACATGCACAGTTTTTTGACTTATGCTTTTTCAGATAGTAATTGAAAAATTATAATTAGCTTAATTTGTTGAAAATAATGGTAACGCTGTATTTCACAAATGTATAAAGCATTACTTTATTAAAAGATCAATACAGTTTTCATTGATGTATTGTAAGAAGAAGAAAAGTTAAGACAATTACGCGTAAGGCGGTTTCTCTTTTGTTTCACCACTTGGTTTTGGTAAAGTGCCTTATACAATGTTGTTTTGTGCACAAACGACCTTTGTACTTATTATTTGAAGAAAATCATATATTTTTTTAGATTTCTATTCTGTTATTAGAATTTTACCATCAGTTTCCCTTTTTCTTATCTTCTGTACTGGAAATTTCTTTATTGAATTATATGTGCCATGACAATCAAATTATTTTCCGATATTATTTATGACTTTACATTATTCGCTATAATTTATTGATCAAATTTTCATTGGATGACGTGAAATTGTCACTTCACGTGAACTAGAACACTGCCGATATTCGATTGTTGAAAATATATTTTTCCAAATACTATCTGTGATGTTGCTGTAGCAAAAAAACAGAGGGAATATAATGTAATCCAAAAAAATTAATGGGCCCTGAACAGCGACAAATTTACTCAACTTTGTACAGATGTAAAGCGTATTAACTAGCAAGAAATATGTTTTTCATTTTAGTTTCAATGAATTTCGAGCGTAATATAGGAAACATCGTCAAACCACAGAAGCCTTGCTTTCTGACCGAAGTTGGCACATTAAGAAAAACTAGATTTCACAATTTCAATATTAACATTGGTTTGATAGTTTCAGACCTTTGTGGCTCGGTTTCGAAACATATCAAAATAGCTCTCGCAGCCAATTGCCACTGCAAACAATTAAAAGGCTGAAGTGTATTTCTCAACTTTTCTGATTTGTTTTTGTTGTATTTTGCGTTTTGAGAATAGATTCATCTATACAGACAATTATCAGAATACTGCTACTTCATATCAAACGTTTAGAGGCTTATGGTGTGTTTTGTTTGTTACATTCATAAATGATAAATCATGTAGGAAGCAATCGAAGGTCCATATGACGATTTTAGATCAGCTCTGTTTTTAAAGCTCTGCAAAATAGAGTGCAAAATAAATATTCACATGATTGCTTGAGTTATGATGTTAAAAATTTAGCAAAAATCTTTGAGTGATTAAAAATGTTTGTGCAATGAAATATACCATATTGATGGAAATGGGATGCATTCAATGATATGTAAAATTAATCGTATCATTAAATTTACCCCAGTTGTTCTAAATAAATTCACCACTTGTTCAAAAACGGAAATATTACTCCATAAATATTAAATAGAATAATAACAGATATTATTAGTGTTTGCAAAATAGAAGTACTAGCAGATTTTGAAATATGTATTTTTTTAATTATGATTGTGAATCCAACAGCCAAAAAAATCAATGCACTTCCATACATATCTTTAACCAGCTTGGTGTGATTTATTTTCGATACGAAACTAGCAAGCAAACTAAACATTTTTACGTCTTTCATAATATAAATTACTGTTTCACCGACATTTCATCGATCCCTTTTGACCACTATCGTAGCTTAATGTCTAAAACTAAAACACGAAAGCTGGCATTGTGGCATTGTGGGTTGCTTCGCTACCGAGTCACAAAGTTCCATTTCATTTAACGAATTAAAATGGGAATAGAACAACAATGAAACAAAAATGCAATAAATGTTTTGGAACAAAACCGGTTTTACTAAAAAAATCGTGTTGACCTACCACTAGAAACGGTGAATGAACCGCTGTAGACAAACGAAGACTCGAGGACCACTCTTTTAGATAAAACAGAATTATAATTTTAGAATAGAGTTATTTTTAGGATTAATTGGTTCAAATTACATTAATATAATAGCAACTGCTACTAGTTGGACTAATACTCAGTGCTGCTACAGTTACCACTGCTTGGTATGATATGACTATTAGTTTTATAACGTCACAATTGGTCCATTGTACTGTTATTTCGTAATAACTTTTCGATTAGTTGCCACGAGTGATGCCCCCTCTTTTAAACCTGCGAAGAATTACAATTTCAATAGGCATATATAGAGTACCGCAGTGGATTGTGAAATAAAGCATAATGTGGTCTATGCAAAGTAAATTGTTTATAAACATCATGAAAGGCAAGAAAATAGCTTAAAAATGAAGCACACAGCAGCCAATTTAACAATTGGGTAATTAAATAGTAGACTAGTATTACGTATGCCAATAACACGTTTCTACAGCAGAAAAAGGATGATACACTTCAAACAAATAAACTAACACGGACCTTTTCATCATTATAAGTCATTCGGGCAACTTCTTTTCTTATTTAGATATCTTTAAAAAATAGCTGACAAAGAAAGTAAAAGCTACAAGTGAAATAAACATTTATAAATAATAATTATTCGAAAACTTCTTACTATAGATACGGTATGTAAGAAAGCGCCACATGTAACCTATAAATATTGGACACGGACGCTAGAGAAAACGTCGCTAGTAAATATTCCATCAACCAGAGATTCATCCTTAAAACCGTTACAATTTTCATTAAAAACTGTAATTCTTGCAAGCAGCCTATCTAAAAGTTTCGCATGCTAATATAGACGATGTGTAGATTAAATGACAAATGAAAGCAGATGTTACAAATAAAGTCTCCTTATTGTGAAGTACGTTAAAATAATGTATAGTCTTAAAACAAATTCAGAAAATATAACTAACGAACGATTATCCGATATGTATTGTTGTTAATACCATATCAGGTGAATGAATATGAACAAAACATGTGTGTAATATATATTTATACACATAAATATATGTATTTATACACGTGACAGTCGTTTCAAACCTTATACAAAAAACTAAGAATACATCAAACAAAAGTAAAGAATAACCAAAAAAGCTGCTGTAATTTAATTATGAATAAAGCCTGCAATCACAAAAACGTTCAAAATAAATAAATCACCATTGCAAGAACAGTGATCATAAGAAATAATATCTAGTTAATGTCCACACACTCTGTTCATTGTTAACGTATGACAGTATGAAACACACACACAAAAGTCGAAGTTAAATTTTAAGTGTGCATACATAGTTAAAAGGTAATAAAAATGTTGAAATGAAATTATCAACAAAACAAGACTAAATACAGATAAATTATTCCTATTATTTAGGGGACCGACTTTATACCCCTGGGTACAGAAACACTTGATCTTGTCGTCGATCATACTATGCGAATAAACACGTAAATTCCGAATTATAAGTACTGCATGGATAGTCTAAATTGAAGACCGCAGGAACAAGGGTAGCGAGTTGCACCTAAATTGCTTTTGTTTTACTTCTATTCTCCGCCTTTATGAACGAAAATACAAAATGCTGTCAAAACTACTAACTCTTGTGTAATCCTTTCAATCTTAGCAGAGCAAAGTAATTTGCCTACTATATGATCTGTTAAAATCACATGGAGAAGGTAAACAGCTGCCTTCAACTATTGAAAACACAGCTGCCTTCAGCTATTCATATTGAAAAATTTGGCGGCGCACGGATTGAAGTTTTCGTTGAGTAGTTTACGTTTTTTATATGCACAAAAGACAAAGCAACGAGGGGAACAAATATGAAAGTGGGTACTGTGACATGATCAATCGTACATATCATCAATTGCTAAAACCGTAAAAATAGCAAGATCACACGCAAGTGAATCTTTCATAATTGTTTCCTGCCCAGGAGACCATTTTTGAAACCATAACGGTTTTTTAACACTGCATTTTTGCCACACCCGTATAAAGGGCAACAAAAATTGTTCTTCTGTGATGTGAAGTGAACAGCAATGCAGAAAAGTGAACATATACGAAAAAGGTTCGTCGCTTTGTTGTAGTCGTGCGTCGTTTGTTCGTGTACATGCTATCGAGCAAGACAGAAGCGGTCTTCATGGAATAAGCAAAGAAGGATTGTGTGCAGTGAATTCATAAACAGGGTTGTAAATAGTATTACGTTTTCTTAACGTGAACGTACTACGAACGATGATAAGAAAATACTGTTAATGTTTACATCGTTTATTTTGTTTGTTGATCCTGAACAAAACCATGTGATATTTGACATGCATTGGGATACAAAGACATATAAATGTGTTAATATAACTACTAAGTAATAGAACGAAAAAACTAAACGTATAAGCCAAATTTTCTTTGGCTATTTTGCATCTTACGAAAATGGAAAGTAAATCTAAAAATAAACTCAATTATTATGCTTAGTTTATAAATCGCCATGGTCACATTAGCAAAAGCATAAGATGAGACACGTTGCACGGGAATTGTTTATCATATTTGTTATATTCAAATTCAGGTAAGGATAAACTATAAACTGCAGTCTTCTTTCGAGTTTAATATTACCCTATGTATGATTGCTCTTACTTAACTTATTATAACTTATTATTTGGTTTTGATACCTTTTTATTTCAAATTTGTGTTGTGATATTTTTGTTTGATACTATTTTTATATTTTCTTCTTGTTTGGTTTTGTAAACGAAGCCAGGCTTTTGCGTCTGCTCACACATCGTAGTTTCTGCGCGATTTTTTTGTTTCCAAAACACAAATTCAATATCAAAACCGCTTCGTGATTAATTACTTTCGGAGTAAACACGTCCAAGCAAAACAGCTGTCAAAAATGGACTGATTACTCAAAATGTCCGAACTTGTCACCACAAATGAGTGATATTAGTAGCAACATAACGCCATAAAAAATCGAAAATCAAATATACAGAGCCCGCGGAAATTCAAATGTCGCGATACTCTTTGAACGGCTCTCGTACATGTTCGCTTGATATCGTAACCCGTTGAGTCCATTTGGACTAGTGTTATCGTGAATGGTAGCATTTGAGTATTATACAATTTTACTCTGAGCATAGCCAGAGCGCTCTTAAAATCGACGAAGAGGTGGTCAATGTTCTGATCATCTAATGTTCTGACTAAATCATCTGTTCAAGGATCTACCGCATAATAAAACCCTGATCTTTGGTAGACTTTCCTCTTCGGAATCTCATTTAACAAATATCATTAACGTATGCATAGTTGCCTACCTCCCTTTTTGTGCATGGGGTAGATGATGCCAAAATTCCAATTACAAGGAATTCGCTATCCCATACCCTAGCTATGATTTGATAAACCTAGTCTTCGACTCTCTCTCGTCCATTTTTTACGAGCTCGGCTACAATCACATCCCTGGTGTTTCGTTCATTTTCAGTCGACTGGAATGGTCGTTTCAGTCTCTTTGATGCTTGATGGCAGAAGCAGATTTGTATTCGCCAGTTGAACTTCCGGCTGCTTAGTAAATTGATCATTGAGTAGCTGCTGCAACAAAATACTGGGTCTAGCGCGAGAGGACTACTGGCTGATTACTGATCAGATTTCCAACCTTGTCACGGCAGCAGATTAACTGCTTTTGTTGATAGGCGGTAAATGACAGACGATACGTATGAAGTTGTTTCGGTGACCTACTACAGCTTTGTAAAGTTTTCTAATGGGTCGGTAATTTGAATGGATGTTTTCCTCACTAAAGGTTCTGACGTTGAGCAGACTTGATTGTTGTCGACGATCGATCCATACGTAATCTATTTGATTGGAAGTAGCTCCATCCGAAGACAACCACGCGCTTTGTGGATTTGTGGGACGCACAAATTTGGTACTTTCAATCCACAGGTTTACTGCCGATCCAAAATTGATCAATCTGTCTTTATTGCCTTTTATTGCCGTTATTTATCTCGTGTAGACTACCGACTTTGGCGTTGAAGTCCTTCAGAATGATGATCATATCAAGGAAATCCGTCAAATGTCTTTTTGTAGGGTGCCATAGAAATAGTAATTTTCTTTTTCGGTTTTCTCGATAGGGTCGTAAAAGTTTATGTGGTTTATTGTTGCAAAATTTGCACCGCGAGCGAAGGATGGCTTTCGTAATTGGGCCTGAATCGATGATCGCCAGCTTCAATCGCTAACCTACGATAACGCCTGTTCCAACAAAGTGCTCGTGATCGTGGCACCTATAGTAGATGTATCTGCTGCCATTTCTTGTAGTGCTACGAGTTCCATTTCTAACGCGGCTACAGTTTTATCGCTAACCCCCGTCGATAGAGCAGTCGGTAACGCTTGTCAATGTCACGTAGCTGGGTTCGAATCCTGATACCGGAGTGACTTCTTCTTCTTCTTCTTATTTGGCGTTACAACCGCTGGGCGATCGAAGCCTGCACCAGAAACATTTTTTGTTAATATCTCTGGCGCTAACCGTAACAGTTCGTTTTTACGGACGGGGTTGTTACGCCCGCGCCAACCCCCTTGTCACGCCGGTATCGGGAATCGAAACCATGGCCGGTTGAGTGACAACCGATACCGGGATTTGAACCCAGGCCAGCTGCGATGACAGCGACGAGCGTTACCGACTGCTCTATCACGGGATACCGGAGTGACAGAGGGGGTTTAGTGCAGGTCCAACAACCCCACCCGTCAAAACTAACCGTTACAGAGAGCAACAGAGATTAACATTGTCTCTGGTGCCAAAATAAAGACCGTTCAGCGGTTGTTGCCGAATAAGATTCGAGCTGCTTTGTATATAAAAGTTACGATGGTTACAAAGTTAGACGAAAAACCATTACTCTATTCGTAATTCGAACCCTTTTCTAAGCAATAAGTGAATTAGCGCAAGGAATAATATGTTCCCATGTTCCCACACACAATGTTTGGTAATGAAAACTCTATCTACTTACAGGATTGCCACAAGTTTTGTTTCTACCGTGCTTTGTTCTCGCATACCAGGACTAACACCAACTCAACGCTTAATATGCGCAGAGTCACCAGATGCAGTCCTATCGCTGGCGTCTGGGCAACTACTAGGAGCTAGTGAATGTCAAACGCATTTTCGTGGTAACAATTTTTATGAGATTTAAATGAGATGTACAGTTTTCTTTTTAAGGGATATTTACACAATTCTTGATATTGATAACTATTATGACAGAACATCGATGGAATTGCACTCAAGTTTGGAAGAAAGATATGTTCGGGCAAGTAGTAGTTATAGGTAAAGTAAGAAATTTTTAAATGAATCGTTTTTTGTTTTTTTTTTATATTTGAAACTAAGGCAATATTAATCATCTAGCTGTGGTTCGCCCGTAAATCATCCGTCTACGCTTTATCGATTTATCGGTTCCTATGCGAAAGGCATCAATTTGAACCCAGATAGTGCATCAACTTGAATACAAATATTTTAAGATGCACTTTATGAACTCTTTTCATGGCAGACATTTGTTTGTAAAACAAAATATGAAATAACAATAAATTAAACGTCCTTCACAACATAATTTCACTAGAGCTGTATTCAGCAATAATGGCTGTAATAATTGCCTTATGCAGTGCTTGTTGGTCATTACTTCGAAAGGAGATCTTTGCGAGTGCTATAGCATCTCGCTTTTAAGTGCTTGATGCGCGCTTTGATAGTCGCGCCACAGGCCACACGTCATTCGCCGAGCGTTAAGAATTCGTTACACAATTACGCATACAATCGTTATTGTAGTAATTGTCATTAGCTAGTTCAGCTGTTAGCGGTTGGCATGATAATAAACATAATATAATTGAATACGTTTTTCGCTATACAAGCCATCGGAGCAAGTATTTGCAGGACAAAACTGTAGCTATGCTTCCTTCTTCATCCACAGGCTCAAAGGAAGCCGCATACACATACGGTATAACCAGTGCCGGTGCAGTGTATTCGATTACAGCTGCTTGTGCAAAAGGAAACATTACTAGCTGCGGCTGCGACACAAAACAAAAAATGTTTGCATCTAGCGATTTGGAAGTGAGTCTTAATAACTATTATACTCGTTCGACACATGCTTGTACTACATAGATCAACTATACTGTTTACTATGTCGCATCGCAGAACTGGAAATGGGGCGGTTGTTCCGTGGATATTGGTTACGGAATGCGTTTTGCCAAGAGGTTCCTCGATGCACGAGAAATCGAAAGCGATAACCGTAGTCTGATGAACCTGCATAACAATCGCGTTGGACGAAAGGTAGTGGTGAACGTATCCGCTGGAGCTATCGTTTTGAGAAAAAGAAAATAAATGTTTGAAGCCTTGTATTCTCATGCTGTTATGTTTTCGGATTTTTATTCATTCTAAATAGATTGTAAAACTTCTCCTGCGTACAGAATGCAAGTGTCATGGCGTCAGCGGATCTTGTGCAATGAAAACATGCTGGAAAAACTTGCCGTCGTTTCACGCCATCGGAAGCATAATGATGAAGAAGTATCGATTAGCGAAATTAGTATACGTGATCCCATCAACAAATCATAGCGCGCGTCGATTAGCACAAAAAAGGTATACAATATTCGCGTTTTCTACAGTTCACTCTTTTGTCACTATTGCTCTTCTCTAAAACAGGAAACGACAAATACCGCAAAATGAAAAAAATAGAGAAAGTGGTAGTCCAAGCCCAAAGAGAACGGAGTTAGTCTATCTTCAAGCATCGCCTAACTATTGCGAACGCAACATCAGCATTGGTGTACCGGGAACGGTTGGCCGAACCTGTAACCGTACCTCAAACAATGAGGACAGGTGCGATCTGTTGTGTTGTGGACGAGGATATAATACACACCAAAATGTTCGTATTTGGCAGTGCAATTGTAAGTTTAAATGGTGCTGTGCAGTAACGTGCGATATCTGTACCGAGCACAAAGAAGAGTACACTTGTAAATAAAAAAAATAAATGATCCTACGTAACTTACCTCATTTCTTTGAATACAGTGAATGCAGTGCGCTTTGCGGTCATTGAACTTTTACAGAAAAACTTAAAATCCGTACTCGTCTTCTAGACTATGTACTTTGATTTGTGTAGCATGCAGAGGTAGGTGATGAATTAAGCAAACTTGACACGGACGGGCAGCACCAACATGGAACAAGGATATCTAGCGTTACGACAAATTTGTCTGATTCGAGAATTTCCACTGCGCCATTTCATGATTATGTCGAAAGGCAAAAATAGAAAACGAAGAAATCTTTCCAAAGTTTTAAAAGAAAGGATATAAATTAATAGAGTGTCCCGAAAAGGAAAAATACTATTTGAATGCTATGCGTCAAGTGCGTGATAATTTCGCCACAAACTCGGCCCTTATCGTTCCGCAACCACCGCAATCAATCTGACGTCTGACTACACTGAAGAAGTCGCTCAGTAGAGTTGAGGAGAATCGAAAAATGTTTTGAAGGCTATTCCTATAAAGATCTGTTCGGACCGTTTCAAAGAATGAAACAAATGTAGACATAAATGTATTGCATAGAGTATGGGTCATTTTGAAGGTAATGGCATAGATTTAGAAGAATAAAGAATGATTTTTCGAAGTATAATAAGATTCCCGATACATTTCGGCCATAGTAGTGAAGCTTAACTTTTAAACCGTTTTCGATAGGATAAAATAGATTTTGTGCATCGAATCATCACTACGAATGAAACTTGAGTCTGTCACCATGATCCTGAATGAAAACAAGAGGCTAAGGAGTGGTGTGAACACCTGTGAACACCTTGTTCTTCGATGAATCGCTCTAAACGGTGTTAGCATCAGCTTTTGGGATGCGAATGGAGTTTTTTTAGCAGATTACTTGCAAACATGTAAAACAGTAAATGTCGATTGTTGTTGTAACTTTTTTAGACCAGCTGAAGGAGAAAATTCATGAAAAAAGACCCGGTCTGGTCTGGCTTCTTCTACGGGTACATTTAAATCAGCATCTTGTCGAAAATTATCTACTTGTTGATTTCGTTTTTACGCTCGCCGATTTCGCGTTGCCAACCGAGCCGTTTCACGGGCAATTGTATGTTCTTCTTCAGTCATTGTATTCGCAATGTTTCGCATGAATTTTTATTCACTGTCCGTTATTAGGATACTACGCTGAGTTCGCGGATTGTTTCAATAGTTATATTTGACAGTTATAAAAATGACAGCTAAGTAACAATCAAAAGTTTCGCGAGAATGAGTGAACTGAAAACTCGCTTAACTTTGCTCGTAGTGACGCTCTCTGTCTGGCCTTTCTCGAGAAGGGAAAAACCATAGCCCTTATCCCCTTTCACGCGTCCGTGTGAAAGGGGTGGGTGCTATTTTTACTTGGGGAGGAGACGCTGCATTAGCGAGAAAAGAAGCCAACAGTTGTTTGCTGTTGCGTGCTCTGTTTGGCTTTAGTCGAGCATAGGGCGTGAAATATACCGTCTCAATATGAAGAAAAACAATGGGTTTTGTTAGATTATTGTGACTCGGCAGGAGTATAAAAAGTATTCTATGTGTAGCCCTGGGTTCTAAGCTACCTCCCTATCAATTTTCAGCCAAATCGGTTCAGCCGTTCTTGAGTTATAAGTGAACCACATCTTATCTTCTTATCTATCTATCTATATATATAAAAGAAAGTCGCCTAAAGGTCACACAATTTATAACTCAAGAACGACTGAACCGATCTGGCTGAAAATTGGTGTGGAGGTAGCTTAGAACCCAAGGAAGGCTTTAGGATACTTTTTATATTCCGACCGTGTCACAATAAATCTGCACAATGATTTTTCTTCGTACTGAAACGAGACAGACAGAGTGCGTAACAGCAAACAATTGTTCGCTTCTCTTTCTCGCTAATGCAGCGTCTCCTCCTCCCAAGCAAAAATAAGCCCCCCCACCCCTCTCTCACGACCGCGTGTTTTCATTCCTTTCTCGAGAAAGGCCAGACAGAGAGCGTCACTACGAGCAAAGGTTGGGCGAGTTTACAGCGAGTCTCTCTCTTTCGTATGTTCTCGCGAGTCTCTTTCGTGCGATTACTTTGACGATTTGACAGTCTCTCTCGCACATTCTCGAACATTTGGAAATTTTTTATTGTTACTTAGCTGTCGTTTTTATAACTTTCAAAATGTATTGAAGTAACCCGCGAACACAGCGTAGTATCGTGATATACCGGACAGTGAATAACAAGTGCCTCATACATTTCCTTAACAATGCCGCGACCAAGACGGTCGAATCTTTCCCGACAAAGCCGTAATGCAAAAACTATGCGAAGTGTTGCGAATGAAATGACTGAAGAACAAAAAGAAATTGCTCGCGAAAGGACTCGGTTGGCAAACAGAAATCGGCGAGCGAAAAATAGAAACGCACAAGTAGATAATCTTCGACAAGATGCCGATTTGAATATTCGCTCAGTTTTTGTTGCAGAAGAAGAAGCTGATTTGTATCGGGCAGCGTTTCGATACAATTGCATCGCTAAGTACAGCGAGCATAAGAGCGTTCGCATTGGGCCAATGAACGTTCATTGTGATAAGTGTGATGCGTTGAAATTTTCCGGAGAAACGGCCGGATTGTGCTGCCTCAGCGGAAAAGTTAAATTGCCTTCACTGACTCCGCCACCAGAACCAATGGAATCATTGCTTCGTGGCGAAACTCCCGAATCACGTCATTTTCTGGAAAACATTCGAAATTACAATGGCTGTTTCCAAATGACGTCATTTGGGGCAAAGATTATCAATGAACGAGGATTTAATCCGACATTCAAGGTATTTATTTATTTTTTTTTACTAACACACAGTATAGTGGAAGAATAACTTATTATAGTTATTCCTACGTATTATGTTTCTTCTTCTTCTTATTGGGCAACAAACGCTGAGCGCTCTTAGCCTGAACCAGAGACAATGTTAATCTCTGATGCTTTCTGTAAGGGTTTGCTTTTACGGACGGGGTTGTTGGTCCCGCGCCAACTCCCTCTGGCACGCCGGTATCGGGAATCGAAACCATGGCCGGTTGTGTGACAACTGGTCCCGGGATTCTAACCCAGGGCAGCTGCGTTGACAGTGACGAGCGTTACCGACTGCTCTACACTGATAGTAATACTGATTTCGCTTTTGATTTCGTAGATACAAGGACAGATTCACCATCAAGTTGGATCACTGCTACCACTAGAAGACACAGCGAATGCACAGTATAATTTTTTACAAATATATTTCATGGGCAATATGGAAGAACAACTTGATCGGCGCCAACAGATTTATGCAGCAACAATGAAAAGAGCAATTCTTCGAGATCTGCAGCAACTACTTCATGAACATCATGCGTTGGTCAAGCTGTTCAAGAGCGCATTGGAGCGCATGCCAAATGATAACTACAGAGTCGTGATTAGAGCAGATAAACGACCATCTGGAACACACGAACGCACATTTAACGCTCCAACCATAGATGAAGTTGCCGTCCTGATTGTCGGTGAAAACACAGAAAGACGTGATATTGTGCTTACACGTCGCGATACTGGGAAACCGCAACAATTATCTGAATCACATCGTTCATATGACACGTTGCAGTACCCGTTGATGTTTTGGCAAGGAGAAGATGGATATTATTTTAATATCAAAATGATAAATCCAACAAATGGCGAGTATCAATATCATAGTTCAACATAATATACAGTTTACATTGTTTGATTTTAAACTGTTGTTTGGTTTAAAAAACAACATTAAACTGTTTATTTGCAGAAAAAATAAGAGGTTGTTTGTATAGATAAAATTGGACTAATTGCAGGCAACCGATTCAAAATACTAAATTTACTGTTTTAATTTCAGGTGAACAAATAACAAAGAATGTTAGTTCCATGAATTATTACGCGTATCGTTTGATGATCCGAAAAAATGCTGACAATCATTTGCTGCGATTTCGTCGACTGTTTCAGCAATATTGCGTCGACATGTACGTCAAAATAGAAACGGAACGTTTAACTTATCTTAAATTGAACCAAGCCAGACTGCGTTCTGAAGAGTACATAGATTTACGTGATGCAATTGCTACTGAAAGTAATCCAGCTAATATTGGTCGATTAACCATTCTACCGGCGACGTATATAGGTAGCCCACGCCACATGCATGAATATGCACAAGACGCAATGACCTATGTTCGTCATTACGGTCGGCCAGATCTCTTCATTACTTTCACCTGCAATCCGAATTGGAAAGAAATTGTTGAATTGCTGCTTCCCGGACAAAAACCAAGTGATCGACATGACATCACAGCACGTGTATTCAACCAAAAAATGCAGTGCCTGATAAAACTCATTGTTAAAGAACGCGTCTTCGGAGTTACGCGATGCTGGATGTATTCTATCGAATGGCAAAAACGAGGCCTACCACACGCACACATTCTCATTTGGTTAGCGGAAAAAATTCAAGCAGACCAAGTGGATGATATCATATGTGCTGAGATTCCCGATCACGAAGCAGATCCAGACCTACATGATATTGTAATTAAAAATATGATTCATGGACCGTGTGGCACCATCAATCCCCAATCACCTTGCATGGTCAACGGCAAGTGTTCCAAACGATATCCCCGGCAATTAACAGCGGAGCCCATCACTGGAAACGATGGTTATCCACTGTATCGGCGTCGATCACCCGATGATAACGGTCGAACTGTCACAACAAAAGTGAACAGAATGGATTTCGTTGTCGACAGCAGTTGGATTGTTCCATATTCGCCACTTATTTCCAAAACATTCAAGACACACTGCAACGTTGAGTATTGCAATTCAGTAAAATCCATAAAGTACATTTGCAAATATGTCACGAAAGGCAGCGATATGGCGGTTTTTAACATCCAATCCGACGAAGCGCAATCCAATCCGAACCCACATCCGAATCCGAATACCTACGATGAAATTACGCGCTATCAAGTTGGTCGTTATGTGAACTGCAATGAAGCGATTTGGCGTATATTCGCATTCCCTATTCACAAACGTCATCCTACTGTTGTGCATTTGGCGGTGCATCTGGAGAACGGCCAAAGAGTTTATTTCACAGATTCGAATGTTGTTCAACGTTCTGAAACTCCTCCAGCGACAACATTGACCAGTTTCTTTGCAATCTGCAGAGAGGATTCATTTGCACGAACTTTGCTTTACTGGGAAATGCCACGTTATTACACGTGGAATGCTGCATCGAAGAAATTTCAGCGACGGAAGCAAGGCGATGCAGTTCCTGGTTATCCGGATGTGCGTTCTACTGATGCTCTTGGTCGTATGTATACAGTTCATCCAAAAAATGATGATTGCTTCTATTTGCGGTTGTTACTGGTAAATGTGCGTGGGCCAACGTCATTTAAGTCACTACGCACTGTTAATGGAACAATATTCCCAACATATCGAGCTGCATGTGAAGAACTCAATTTACTAGAAAACGATTCCCATTGGGAAACGACAATCGCGGAAGCCATTATCTCGGCATCTCCAAGTCAGATACGCACATTATTTGCTATCATCATTTCGACATGCTTTCCATCGAAACCAACTAACCTGTGGCACAAATACAAGGATAATATGTCAGAAGATATTTTATATCAAATTCGTGTCAATTCCAGCAATCCCGATCTTGAGATGAATGAAGAGATACATAAAAAAGCTTTACTCTTGATCGAAGACATGTGTTACTTCATGTGCGGTAGTTCATTAGACAGGCTAGGGATGCCAGCGACAAACCGTGAAATTAATAACGAATTTAATAGAGAATTGCAACGGGAACGTGAATATGATCACCACGAGTTAGATTTAGCAGTTCAAACGAATGTACCGCTGTTGAATCCACAACAAAAGGAAGTTTACGATACATTGATGAAGGCACGATGGAAATGGTGGATTATATTTCCTAGATGCCCCTGGTGGAACTGGTAAGACGTTCCTAATTTCAATCATTTTAGCCACTGTTCGTGCGAGATCTCACATTGCGATTGCGGTTGCTTCTTCCGGAATAGCAGCCACAATGTTAGAGGGATGCCGTACGGCTCATTCAACATTTAAATTGGCGTTAAATCTTCATACTATTGAAGAACCAACATTGTATATTTCAAAAAACTCCGCATTGGCCGAAGTATTATCAGAAGCGAAAATCATCATCTGGGACGAATGTACAATGGCGCATAAACGTGCATTAGAAGCACTTAACCGAACATTGAAAGATCTACGCAATGACTCGAGATGTTTTGGAGGCGCAATGATTTTACTGTCTGGAGATTTCCGCCAAACACTACCAGTAATTCCAAGATCAACGGCTGCCGACCAAATATACGCTTGCCTCAAATATTCGAACCTATGGCGCTATGTGAAGACACTTCAACTGACAACAAACATGAGAGTTGCATTGCTTAATGATACATCTGCTGCAGCTTTCTCTGAGCAATTGCTGACTATCGGTAATGGTCGAGTTCCTGTCGACGAATCAAGCGGATTGATTTCATTTCCTCAGAATTTCTGTAACTTTGTCTCATCGAAAGACGAACTTATCAACAAAGTAATTTCCATTTCCATTTCCAATAATTTCCAACTACAAAAATAAGGGATGGTTGAGTGAGCGAGCAATTTTAGCGGCTAAGAATACAAATGTAGATGACCTAAACTACATAATTCAGGATAAGATCATTGGAACAATCTGTTCATTAAAATCCATTGACAGTGTTACAAATGAAGATGATGCTACCAACTATCCAATTGAATTTTTAAACTCCTTGGATGTGTCCGGCTTACCACCGCACAATTTACGCCTAAAGGTTGGCTCCGTAGTAATCATGCTTCGAAACATAAACCAACCAAAACTGTGCAACGGAACGCGTTTGGTGATAAGCAAATTGATGAACAATGTGATTTACGCGACGATACTTAGAGGAAAATTTGAAGGTGAGGAAGTTCTCATTCCGAGGATCCCTTTGAGCCCAACCGATATGCCGTTTAAGTTTAGAAGACTTCAATTTCCGATCCGTCTTGCATTCGCTATGACCATTAACAAATCACAAGGCCAATCCTTGAAAGTTTGTGGTCTGAATTTGAAAAATCAATGTTTTTCACATGGTCAATTATATGTGGCATGTTCACGCGTCGGAAGACCATCTGCATTGTTTGTTTTTGCTCCTGATAATAAAACCAAAAATGTAGTGTATCATAAGGTGCTGAACTGAACAAAAAGGAAAGCTAATCATAATAAAAAATATTTACTACATAAAATCCAAAACCTGCTTACTAATTGCCTTTGGGGCGGAACAAAGTTCGCCGGGCCTGCTAGTTCTTTTATATATATCAAGAAGGAGTCAACAAGATGCCTTTGCTTTCTTTAACGTTGCTTGTTTTCATGAGTTGTTTTCAAAAGGCAATCTTTAGTTATCGTTGATTATGCCAACCGTGTGCGGCCATATGTCACTACACTTAATAACATTCAACTAAGTCAAACAGCCCAAGGAGCCACGAGCTTTCGAATCGCCGGCGTGCCGTCGTCGCGGACACATGAACGAACTGCTTTCGACGGCAATGGCAGCGGCTTATGCCGTCAATAGCGTTCTCATGGGACCTTAAAACGGACTGCAAAAGCTCATCCTTTTGACAAAGTTAATTTTTCTAAAAGTACGGTTCATACTACAAGCTGTGTTAGTTTATAACGTGTCCCGTAGGATTCCCCGGAATATCGACGAATAAACGGACTGAACTCTTTCTAACTTAGGGTAGTTCGGGCAGGAAACAAGACCCTTCACTTCAACTTCAACAAGACCTTCAACAAGACAAGACAATTCAAAGAGCTGAGTGTAAATCTCTTCTGACACCACCATCCTCCATTTCGTCGATTTCGTCGACCATCGTCGATTGCCAGAGTATTGTTGCTTCTCGAATGGAACATCCGGACGACAGTAACGAGGACGAGACATTTACCATAAAAACATGAAGGCAAAAACTTCGCGACATTAAGAAGCGACGAGTAATTGTTATAAGTACGACATAGAGAAAGCAATGGGCCATTGAGGGATGACCGCGCATCAATTCCGAGTTCAAGGTTAGGTCGGACATCGGACAAGAGAAGAAAAATTTAGACAAATCAGGAATGTTAGCGATTCGATACGTGAAGTCAAAATCTTAAATGCGAACACAGCCTGTGCCGACTGTCTACGATGTTCGAGTGATCGTAGCCCAAGCATATTCTCAATTTGATCAATCCAACATTGATAGTGTTGATGCCATACAACAGAAGCGTACTCGAGGATCGGACGAACAATCGCACAATACATAGCTTTAAGACATATAACGTCACGGAACTTTGAACTCATGCGATTAACAAACCCTAACATTCTGTACGCTGATAGAGTAGTCGGTAACGCTCTTCGCTGTCAGCGCAGCTGGCCAGGGTTCGAATCCCGGGATCGGTTGTTACTCAACCGGCCATGGATGGTTTCGATTCCCGATACCAGCGCGGGACCATCAACCCCGCCCGTAAAAACGAACTGTTACGGATAGCACCAAGGGATAATTGACATTAACATTGTCTCTGGTGCAGGCCAAGACCGCACAGCGGTTGTAGTGCCAAAGAAGAAGAAGAAGAAGAAGAAGTAAATGTAATGTAGCAATAATATTTTAAAACCGGCGATTGTGCGTTCGTCGCTGGGTAACTAAATAATTGTGTATTTTTAAAATAAATGAATAAATACATAAATAATAAAAAAAGAATTTACTGGTCTTTTCCTATAATAGATTTGAATATTTGGCGTGAGCTATAATATTCACCAACGCTTTATAGCCATAAAATATCAATGCTATAAGCTGAACCTTTTTGACAATCGTCCGTTTCTGCTGTTTTATTCGTGTCCGTTGTTCCATTGAAAAGTGTATCAAAGTGTTCGATTTCCTTGCTCATGCAAGGAAATATGGCTTGTTCTGCTCATGCAAGAAAATATGGCTCTTTCTTTTTGACATATTGACTTATTTTTGTACAAAAAATTGATGCATTTTGTGACAAACTCTGTTGTAAAGCAAATAATACAGATTACTGAAGAAAAAGAAAAGTAAGCAATATATTTCCTGCAAGGATACCATGTTTAAATGTGTCTAAGCATTAATACGAAGGTTCTACCTTCTGTTTGATTTTATGATTGTAGAATTTCCCAGACGCTGTAGATGCAATAAGTCCAAACCTAATATCGTATAAAAAGGTGAAAATAGCACATTCTAATGTTCTAAACATCGGAGTTTCATAGCAATGGATAAAAGCAAATCTCCTGTACGTCGAGCAAAACGCCAATCTAAAGTAGTGGAAGAAAATTTCTGGGACTGCAGCGTGTGCACCTACCGGAACACAGCCGAAGCATTCAAGTGTTTAATGTGCGACGTTCGAAAAGGTACTCTACAAATCGTGCAAAACATGCCCTTATCATTGGCCAAACTGGTGACACATGCTTTTCGTTTCAAGCAGCATCAACCCTTTATGATCGCACTCAACAAAACGAAACGCATTATAGTTAATTACAGTGTACTCTGTTCCAGGAACTTCGACAAGAAAGCCGCGGCTTAATTCAGCACTAGTGGCACAACAGGCCGCTACACAAGTATTTCCAAGTGTATCTGGGCAGACGACAGGATCAGTTGTAAAGTCGCCGGCCAACATGAAAACATCACGCAATAAGAACAAACGTTCGAAGCATCCACCACGGTTAAAAAATATCGACCGCACCAGTGGCCAAACTCGTGAAGTAACTGTTAATTCTGTAACTGTTGTAATTACCGAATACAAGCCAAAACCCCCGACCGTTAGTCGGAATGAGTCAAGTGAAAGTTTTAGCGAAAGCAACGACTCTAGAAGCTAGAGTGTTGCACGAGTAGTAGAAGCACTATTACGAATGTCGGAAATGATAAAATGCAACCCAACTAATGAATCGCCATAAGTTGTATATTAGACGATTAAGGGAACCAGACTAATGATAATTTAAAGAAATATCAGCAGTAGTTTCGAAATGAGATGACTATACTTAATTACTTATGTACGTAATTCTCATATGGTTCGACTGATATTCAACTAGGTAACTGTTTCCAAATCTTACGAAGACGTGTAGAGTTGTTATTGTGATTGTAACATTTTCATTTAATGTTTCATTGTATGATTTATTTCAACGATTATTGATGTTCTTATACTTTCTTGGAGATAGGGTGTTTCTTACAAATTGCGTTGGAAAGGTCGAAGTAGAATTAATCTTCACTTATATACTAATAATAATGATTATTAACCGGCAGCTACAAATGTCGAACAAACTGCAGCAGATACATGTTCTTTGTTGCTTTCAGTCCACGATTTCGGAGTGGTTGTCTGATGTCCTCTAATCTTAGTCATATTAACCATTTGTCCAATGGTTTGAAGAGCCTGTATACTCATCCTAGGATATTCGGAAAATATGTTACCGCTCTGCACGGCGTGGTCAAGTGTAGGAGGAGTTTGGGTAGAAAATCCATAGTATGCTTCGGAAGTCTCTACCCGGTATAGGTATAGAGCGATTACTAATAATGCAACACAAATAGCGATAAAACAAAGTTGTAACTGCCTATCGATTGTTAACATCTACATTGTTTATAGAATGTCTGCTAATGTTATTTTTATATGCACTGAACATTCTTATATTTCAGTTTGTGCTATTCTTGCTTTATTTGACGTAAGTACTCCATCTGGAGGTATATACATTCGTTTAACTTTTTATTGTGGAACTATATATTGAATACAGGTACATATATAGAAGAAAAGAATGAATTTGTTTGGGCCTATTATCATACTCAAACTCGAACACGTAGTTCACTCGAACGGTCATTTGGGTTTGGGTTTATGTTGCGCCGTTCAACGGTAATGATATTTTCAAAGATAGTTCATATCTTGGTGATGAAAACTTCATTTTGTCAAATTTACATAGCAATATTGTGCGACAATCTTTGTATTTTCAGTTCCTTCAATGTTACTATCGGAAACGTAGAAACCATCAGAAACGCGGAATTCGTCTAAAGAGCTTTTAAACTCGAGTCGATTCGACTGTTCCGGTTTCGACTCTCTTCTCTTCTAGAACTTTAATGTAGATTCCTTTAAAAATTGACGTTATTTTCAAAGCGATGCAGTAATGTACACTCGCAGCGCTCACAGCCGACGAGCGGTGCGCGCGATTACCTTCATCTCAATGCCAGCGCCAGTGACTGCGTCGAGTGTATATCGCACGAACCAGAAAGAAGCGAATTCTCTTCCACACTGCATGGTGTGCCTACAATGCCACACATTATGGTGCACCGGTAGGCGCAGAAAGTAGCATATTTGTAACTAAGCCCGGAACGAGCAAATGATTTCGGTTCCTGCCTGGGCTGTCGGCAGAGCAAGTATCCTATTTCTTGCTGCACCTCCATAGGCGGTTTCAAACTAGGTTCTTTTTGAGCCGAACGTGTCTCGTGAAGTTTCGAATTTTTCCGACCGTACCAGTCCGTGCAAACAGCTCTCGCTACTTTCTGGGCAACGTTCGTCTCAGAAAGTATGCGTCGCAGTGTTCGCGCAGTACGGATTTCAAAAACATCATTCTTTCTGGGGTACGTCCTACGGCACTCGAGTGGTCTCTTTCCGTTGGCTTGCGCTCTCACATACTTCAGAAGGCACTTTCGGGCAGCTAAAATTTCTAAAGCAAAACTTGTCATTTATGAAATTCTGTGTGCTGCATCTTATATGTGTGCATGTTTCCTTATGGGTCCGTGAGTGCGTGTGTGTAGGTTTTCTTGGCGCAGCGCCAAGTGTGTGAAGAATTTGGCGGCCTATGGACGTATTCAAATGTGAAGCCTTCCCACACGGCAAGGACACCGGTGCCGGCGGAACGCTGTGGAACAGCCTCAGAAGCCCCGGCAATCCTATATTGCTGGCCACTCCAGCTACTAATCTTTCCAGCACTCGCCCATCAAGCGAGAAGAACCGAACCGACCGATCTAGGAATCTATCCCACATTCAACTGGAGCCTGGCTATTGTTTGGTTCGAATCCTCCAATAAGTTTTATTTGCCACAAACAAAAACTAGCCCATGGTTCTGCCGCTCGTTTATTAGTGAATATATACTGTTCTGCAATACTGTTTTCATGTCTTTTCGGATAAATAAAAAAATTGGTCGAGTCTTAAAAGGCTTTTTCGACTGTTTAGACGTCAGGCGCAAGACCAAACCAGTAAACATGCCACATGATTGGACCATGAGTAAAACATTGATTTTCCGAATTCAGATTTGCGATTTGTACGAGACTGATGTTAGACGATTTGTTATTACTTAAACAGTACCAAAGTATCAAATTATTAAAACTTCTGTAGGGGAAATTAATATACTTATGAATGGATCAGTCATGACAGATCCTCAATTTGAAGATTTTCAAAAATATGCTTCACATGTAATACAGGAAAAGACTGAGGACTCGAATATTGACTATGTATCTCGAATGTTAGAACTGACTCTGAGCAATGCATAGGAATGGCTCATTATGTTGCTCGGACGCGTGTACATGTACGCGAAAGATATCCGTTTTTAAGCGATCATATTGTCTATCGCGAAGTTGCATTCGTGGTCTTCCAGGGAATTCAGCGCATTTCTAGGAATATTTTGTCGCTATTTTATGATTGCTTAAAAATGCTGACGGAATCTGCGTGGACGGGTCATTCTCTAGCCTTCAATACGTTTGCTTTCCTCTTCTACATGATGCAGGCAACTTCTTGGAATGCTGGAAAGTGGAACATGTGTATATGTGTTCAATTGTCCATGGTTATCCATTTTTGTTCTCGTCAATCCTGGATTAAGACCTTTTTTATGCTCTCCGGTTTCTTAAATTTGTAAGGAGCGACTACACTATTTTCAGGGTTTAGCTTTTTTTGCAAAAATTAGGATTGCCGTAAATTCTAAAACAACGAAAAAGTCGTTTTAAAGAGAGGTTCTTCAATGTTTCAAAATATATTTCAGTATATTGAACGTATTACCTTCAGTTTGCAAACGGCCGTATGTATATTTCTTGTATTAAAAAAAACTGTAAAAACAAGCACGATGCTATTTAAATTATACATAAAAAGAATTGCGCTAAATCCTTGAGTGCAGTGTGAACGAAGTACGGCCTGAATAAAATTTACTTTGTTCAAAGGCAATTTTTGAGTGTATATGAGTTTGTATTCGTATGCAGTGTCGTAAGAAAGAACATTAACACATGTGCCACATTTTGGGCCCAGTTATGGATTCGAATGGAACACCATCAAACGAAGCCTTTTCGTATAGAACGCCAAAAGATGGACAAAAAGCGTACATAGTCAATCATGAGAAGATTTTTGAACCAGTTGCTGTGAGGCGATGGAAGGAAGGAATTCGAAACCTTTTTCTAGTTTTTGTTATTTTTTCCATCTCTTGATTTGCGCCGTTTCTTCTCCTACACATATTCTGATATTTTTTTCTTGTAGTGGCGGATGGCGACCATCAGCACTTCACTTCGATGCACTTCGAACCTGGAATCCTGGCGATGGTCCTGCACTCCAAAAACATACACGATTTCGGATGCAATTCAGTTGTCATTTAGTAAAACAGCAACACATCCAAGTGTAGTAAGCAAACAAACAATTACCGATGAAGTTGTACCATTCTTATTGTGTTTATTTAATAGGAAACATACAAAAAAAAAAAAATAACATGTATTTTATAAGAATTGTTCAATTATACCGAAGGTGAAAACCAAAACCATATGAACTACTAGGATGTCCAATAAGTTTTGCGGTTAAATATCAGACGAAGCTGCTACAAGCATTTTTTTTGTAATGATGGTACACTCCTTCATTCATTTTTTTACATTGGAAAATATAAAGTATCATGCAGTGATTGAATTTTGGTTTTTGGGAAGTTTAAAAGTTAAAGAAATTTATTAGTTAGTAGGATGCTAAAGTTAGACGTGGTCGTACAAGCCTTAAAACGATTCATGTCAAGGGCGTACAAAAACAGCAACAATACCTGAAATCGAAGAAAAAATACAGGATTTCGTATTGGAAAATCGTCGTGTGACTGGAAGAAATTTAGTAGAAGCCCCTCATTGGGCATTGTAAGCAATATTTTGACTGTGGTTGACTAAAGTATTGAGTTACAGATAGCTGTGTGCACAATGCGTTCAATGAAAAAAAAAAAACGCATTCGAATGCAATTTTCTCGGCAACATTTAGATTTTTCTTGAAAGGGTAAAGTAGATTTTGTACGTCGACTGATTGGGTCTATCACCATGACCCAGTGCATTCACCAGATTTGCTCCCTGGCCACTTCCATCTGTTTTCAGACCTAGAAAAACATGCGGAGAAAGCATTTTTCATCAGCATGACGTATCAAATTTTGACGTCATAGCAGTTGGAGAAGCGTTATTTGAAGCCCTTCCAGCTTCTCACTTCAAGGATAGAATTCATAAATTGGAGTCTCGTTGTAACAAGTGTACTGATGTTCAGGAAGGCCATACTAAACAATACAGTGTATTTCGAACCGCAACACTTATTGAACAGCCCGGTAGAGTCATATACATATACACGGAGCATAAAGAGAACCAACGTTATAATATTCTACCTGCTGGGCGAAACATCGATATATACGAAATGCCTTCGTGCAAACCCCACCGAAGTATTACAAATATCACATAGAAGGATGCGAGAAGCAACCAGCAGGTAAAAGAATCCTATTCCCAGAAAGCCATCGTTTCTATGGCTTTGAATTGTCCGAACACTGCTGGCAATGGAACTTAAGATTGTAGAATTTATCTCACGTTAACGGCTAGCGAGATCTTCATTTGTACGATGGCTAGTTTCGTTATATATATTTTACTTTGCAATTCAGTAAGATGCTATGATGATACAGCTGCTTAAAGGTTTGATGTTTTGTTTGTGTTAACATCATAAGAATCGCTGTAAAATTAAGTTCATTAACATACTACTTTGGCAGTAAATGTAAATGATATAAACCTTAACATAACAGTGTATTACTCTACAGCTATTCTATCTTCTATACTAAGAAATAGAAATATAAAATCAAAACTATACTAACCCTTTATGTTTAGCTGAAATAGGTGAAACGCTTTCTCAATGCTCGAAACGAAAAGAAAACTGGTATATAAAAAATATAACAAGATACACAGAAGAAACCAAGGTAAAAATAATAACAATTAGTAAAGGTACTAGGAAAAAAATGATCCAAAAATATGTTCGAGATATAAGTATGTTATGCATTCGTAGAATACATTCGTTTGCTGTTCCTGTTCCCAATGCGGTAACGAGGTTGTCAGTGTTTTAGCACACATCTCCACAGAAACAGCAAATGTATCGGGGCCATATTTGAAACTTAACTAGCAACAAAAACAAACGCAACTTTGCATGTTTGCTGTAAATGTAGGCATGATAAACAGTCACAGCCCCGAGTTATGGATGTGCAGTTTTGTTTCATCGTTTAAGTGGAACACTAAAAAAATTATGTCATTTTTGAGTGAGCTTGTGTAACATCACCGCTTGTTGTAAAGTGGTAAATATTTCATCAATGAATGTCATTGCTTCTTTATAAAAACGAACTATTTAATTTTAAAGTCTATGGTAACAATGAGCGAAGTAACTCTTGGGACGAACGAGGAACGACGGTTTTATAGATCGATGCTACCTAAATTTGGAAGAATACTGTGAGAGAAAAATTAGATAGAGAAAAAATAAAAAAATAAAATCACATACACACAGCGGACACATTCATGTTGATTGTTTAATGGTTTTAATATTTCTTGCATGTTTTTCACTCCCAGTTACATTTCTTCCTTCTTAAATTTGTTCACGTCTTCATAAACGATTACCATTTATGTTTTGCTGGTAATGAAATTAATGATAATCGATTAACGCGCGTTGCTCTTTGATACGACAGCGGTCTATTTGTTACTAATTAAATGATATATTTTAATAACTATTGCTTCCTGCTCCCATCGTTGTCTTGATTTTGACTACCATATATTTACAATCATTGTTTTGCTTCAAATATTAGCGGTCATTGTATTTGCTAGTATAGCATCTTTTTTGTTTAGCGATAGCTGTTCTGTATCTTCATTATACACAAATTTCACTTTTGTACGAAAAAACTAAATAGTGCCGTAACAGACGGAGTACTACAATTGTAAAGTTATACCTCTGTTGGTATAGCAGTTATGCATATGGTAATAAAAGACTATTCTTTCCAGCGCCTTTATTTTCATCGTGTGTGGTGTCCTGTCTTGGGCCCCTTATACGAAACTCGAATCGAGAACTCGAACGGTCATTTGAGTTCATTTTGCTATAGCTTTCTCTTTCTGGCTCCTCTCTTGCTGTATTTTGCTTTCTCTCTTACTGTGTTCACTCGATCGTTCGAGTTCCCGATTGGAGTTTAATAATAGGGCCCTTGATGATCTTTTGTCTACAAAGTTGATTTTTCTTGAAGTTTTATATTTATAGGTAATAGAAAAAGCTCCATGCCGTAGCCGTAACGTTTACGCAATATCCGTTTTCTAATAACATTATCCTTTGACTGTAACGCAAATGAAATTGTGTGAGCTGTTATCTTCGAAACGGTCAAACAGCCTTCCAGACAAACAGTATCACCAAATAGTTGTTGTTATGATGATTTACCAGAAGAACTAGTTAAGTGATATTCTACATTTTACAACAACCTAATTTTGCTGTAAACATGTTCGATTGATTGTAGATAAGATATCATCTTAACTCTACTGAAATGATGATAATTATGTAATACGGTCACATATTTCGTGCATCGTCACTCGCTACCCAACAGCGTCTATACATCAGGAACTAAATACAAAAGTCTATCAATTAGAACTTCGTGCTGTAATGTAGTATTGCGCTTCTGATTAAAACACGCCGGCTAATTTGTTTGGTAGCGTTGCGTAAAATTATTTATCGTCTCGGTCATACGATTAAAGCCTTTAACGAAATGAAAATCCATAATAGCTAAACTATTTCGTCTTACACTCAAATATTCACGTGCAACTCATTTCAACATTTCGAGATTAACAAATATTTGACACGTTTGCATAGGTTCTCGAAGAAACAAGGGGCAGCAAAATCTCCGACAAAATAACACTGCTTTACCTAAAACAAGTACGTAAAAATGAAAACGTGAAAACAGAAAACCCTTCGCTTCTTTTAAGTACCTTAAAAGAAATTGTGTTTAAATTACCATTATGGCTTTGGTGCATGATGGCTACTCAAACTATCTAATCTTTACAAGTCTTCAAAGGCCCATCTTCATTCTTTTAGTAATATTCTTTCTTTTCACAAATGCCAAAATACTACTATCACACCTGCGGACTCGCAATATGCTTCAACAGTGGATAGCTGTTGGATAATGATGTGGGTCTTTATGGTTATTGTACTCCGCGCTAGCTTATCACCGGATGTGCCATAGACCAAGATTAACCTTAGAAAGTTTTGGTAGTTGGTTGATTTTCTGTAGAGCCGATGGTGTTAACCTGGTACATCCGTACAAATCGATGGCACGTAAGTTGACCAGTTCTTCGGCCACCAATTCAAGGCCCCGATCAGTAATGCGGCTGCACTGGCCAATGTTTAGGGTCTCGAGATCATGCAGCGACTTGGCGATGCGCGATAAACCCTCGTCAGTAATTTGACAAGCACTTAAACTCAGCGAGCGCAGTTGGAACAAACCTTGAGAGATGTGTACCATGGCCTGGTCAGCTACCTTATCACAGAAGCTAACGTCCAACGTTGCGATTGAGCTACAGCCCTCGGTCAGGTATGCCATACCGATGTCCGATATGTTATCACAGGCTCGCAGATTTAACTCCTCTAAATGCGGCATGCGCGCCAAATGCTTCAGACCGCTATCGGTCACGGATACGCAAAAGCTCAGATTAATCGAACGCATGGAAGTTAGCCCTTGTGCGATGTGTCGCAGAGCCTCATCGGAAAGCCGTTGACAATCTTGTAGCCCAAGGAACTCGAGAGCAGGCGTACCATCCGCCGTTTCTTTGCTCAGCCCTGCCAGATGCCCGATTCCGTGATCAGAAATATGCCAGCATGAGCGAAGATTCAAACGGCGCAGCTTCTTCAAACCCCAGGAGATGAGCAGGAGGCCAGTATTCGTAATGTTACAGCATCCACCAAGCTCCAATATTTCAATATTTTTTAGGTGCTGGGTGATCCGACCTAGGCTGGAGTCAGTCACCTGCTTGCATAGGGAAAGATCAAGCATTTTTAGGTTGGGAAGGTCTCCGGCAAATGCATGGCCAATCGCTACGTCCGTGATATTGTAACAGCCACTCAGATTAAGCGACTCCAGAATCGGGACCCCAGTCACGATATCCTTGAGAGCGCGTCGCACGGACAGGACCTGAACGCGCTTGATGCCTCGTTTCACGAGAGACAGGAACAGTGTGGGGGATGGACGCCGCAGGTGAAGGCTTGCCTCGACGCCACGCCAGCAACTTTTGGAGTAGGCTGCATCCCTCCAAACAGTGCAAACTTGTGCTGCTCTCCCGCGATCCTTCACGCTGAGCTTAGCAAAGATCATCGCAAGAATTTCGGGGTAAAGGTGACCGATGTGAGTGCCCTCCTCCACAACTGCTGTTGGTGGTGAAGATGATGGACTTTGCGGCCGGTGCACTGAGCGCAGAATGTGCTGATGGTGCAGGGCCGCGTGAGCTGCAGAGTGGTGAACCGCCAGATGATGTGGAGGAATGCTGAACACCGAAGATGCATTTTGCTGCAAATGCGGTTGATGCAGAACTATAGGGTAAGGAGCAAACCGATGTCCACCCGCAATGGTGTGTGGCCGGTGCGTTATGAAGCCGCCCGGAATTTCCGTCAACATAAACCCGGCCTCCATTCGCACAGAATATGTGATAACTCGCTCTGCCTCTGTCTATCTCTCTCTGTCCTTTGGCGTGCAGCACTTTCGCTTTCTTTCACTCAGTCTCGCAAGTTCCAGAAGATCACCAAGCAGCGGAGTTTGGCGCACTGTATTTTTGTTACTTTTCTCTCATCGCTTCACTGCGTATATTATTCTTGCCTTACACTTTACAACACAGCTGGGCGTGGACATTACCGCGCGAAATCAGTCAACAATGCACACTTTTGTTATATTTGACAGCCATAGTCAGCAACAATCGAATGGTGCAAATGCTCGTTGTCTTTCGCTTTCGAGTTACCAATGATGCTATCTGCCTTATCATGACGCGCACAGGTGGTGCGCTCGTTGCAGTTTTCGTGGTGTACGGTCGGTGAAAATGCCCAACAATTGCTGGCCTGAAGATATGTTTATAAGTATGCTTTTTCACGTACAGCACCTTCTTTGCAAGATTCTCACGATTAGTCACCCGAGCCGGTAAGCGGAACCAACTCAAATTATGCGCACCACCTCAGAACACCACGTAACAGCCAAAACTATGCGCAACAACATATCCAATGGTTCGTCTGCGGCAACAATATTCACAAGGATTCACATCACTACCAAAATCACCGATCGAATCAATCACGAAACTGCTCACGATCCGCGAAACGCGTGCTTCCTTGCTGATTTCTGGTTATTTGTATTGTTGTTGATTACAGAGATTTTGAGCCTGATTCCCCTATACACGAGCGCGCGTCCGTTCCCGGCAAACGTTGGAAATGTTAACTAAAGCACCACTCTTATTTTCAGCTTGAACGTTATTATTGTTTATTTGTTTATTGTCGCGAGCTAGCGAGCTACGAGAAGTTTCAAATATCCTTCTTGTTCGAATTTTAATTTTTTAGACTCTGCACTTTCTGACCAACTGAAGATGTGGAAACCTCAAAACTCTGCGTTCCCGGTCCCTGGTTTTCGCTTGCAGGTTCGCAAACCTGCATTTTTGCGTTCCCCGCCTCTAATTCCCTTTCCGAAATTCCCTTTTAAAGTCAAAATTCTCACGAGTGATAAAGGGAAATTCGATTCGATGCGATGTTTCTTTGCGTTTGAAATTGCTGTTATATGCCAATCTGTATTTTTTTCCTAAAACTTACCCAAAATCGTGTATCGTAACCGCATTTGGCCACCACCTTTTGTATTTACTTGTAGTTCTGCTTATCTTATTAACCATTATCCTATTGTTTGTCGCTGATTAGCCAAGTTAATTCAGAATTCCAATTCAATTACTTAGTATTTACTGCACGATGGCTGATCAAGGACTGATTCATGCCGGTACTTGTCCACAATTTGCCGAAGGGATGGTTCGCATCTCTATGGGATTTTTCAAAACTAGCTACCCATTATACAATAAAGCCACACGCGCATGAAACCATCGCCGAATGAAAAATGCAACACTGGGAATTGGTCTGGGAACAATTTTTCTCGTGTCGAAATGGATCAGCAACCCTAAAATAGAACAAGGGATCAATCGCTGCACAAAAGTGTAATTCCTCGGACAACTTTGACGATAAACACTTGTTTAAATTGTTTCCTTAATAACATAATAACACTTAATAAAACAAACAATACATAAAACATCGAAATTTTTCTCCCTTTTAAAAAACACTTTGGTTTATACATCGTGATGTGACATCTATCAAATAAAAGGGAACTTCGGAAGTCAACTTTAGAGGCCGGGAACGCAAAATGCAGGTTTGCGAACCTGCAAGCGAAAACCAGGGACTGGGAACGCAGAGTTTTGAGGTTTCCACATCTTCAGTTGGTCAGAAAGTGCAGAGTCTAAAAAATTAAAATTCGAACAAGAAGGATATTTGAAACTTCTCGTAGCTCGCTAGCTCGCTACAATAAACAAATAAACAATAATAACGTTCAAGCTGAAAATTAGAGTGGTGCTTTAGTTAACATTTCAAACGTTTGCCGGGAACGGACGCGCGCTCGTGTATAGGGAATCAGGTTCAAAATCTCTGTAATCAAGATAATAACAACAACAACGCAGTGTTTTTTGTTTTTGGGCGACAGCAGTTTTTAATCCGTTTGCTCTTGTGCTGGCAACAATGTTCGAGCGAGATGAGTTCACACACACAGCGTCACTGTGATTCTCAACTTCTCCATCGTGAAAACTTGTAGTGGAAGTGTTGTGTTCCCAGATTATTTTGTTGAGCAACATTGCCCATTCAAAGTAATGCACGATGTAAAATATTCTATTGTTAGTGCGATGTGTATTGCAGTGCGCGTGCACGTGAACGAACGATAAATACGAATATCGACACTCCAAAATCCTCTATCATGGATTACCACGGCTGCAGGTACCGAATTGTTATGTACTTTCTTGGCACGCTCTTTCTTGCTACAAGTGCCGCCAAAGGACATGGAGGATTGTCAACCTGGATGTAAGTAACGAAACTCATTTTATCTGCTCCCTTTGTTATATAACAGAATCGTTAGTTTTGTACTTGTATGTACACATATTGTTATTGATTGTTATTGTATTATAATTTTCGTTTGCCATTTTATTTTGCATTTTGCAGTTAAGGATTCAGTAAAATTAATTGTAGGCTTTCACAAATTATTAAGAACCATCGAATAAGTTTTGTAAACAATTGTCATATTAAGAAATCATTGATACACATGAACAATTCCAGCCGTAGAGAGAATCTTTCACGAATGATTTATCTTACCAGTTTCATGCAAGAAATGCATCCTTGGATCACAGTGTCTATGTCATTTGTTCTTTCTGAGAGAATGGTCAGTTTTCAATGCATCATAATCATCATTAAAAAACGTTGTACATGTACGTCAAACATGATGGCTTATATTGTGTATTGTGAATGATGTCTTGTATTGAAAACAAAACGTAATATATACACTTGACCAGTGTTTGTTGTGTTCGGCATTTTCAATACAATCAAGTCTGTTGTTTTTTATGTTTATGTGTTACGCGGCCGTGTAGTGATGTTTGTAGTTTGATTAGAAGCGAGTAACTCAGGCATATACAATATCTCGACACGTTATTTTTTTGATGTAATGCGTTTCTTTACAGACTTATTAACATTGCGGTCTGCGGACGTCCATGTTTAAAATTAGGATTACCATTTGATGAGTGAAAGTTAAAATTATTCTATTAAACTGTCAAAGTTCTTTATTGATAACATTAATCAACAAACACTTAGTCCATTACCTTGCACCAACTCTACTCTCGCTACTTACGTACATGGACTAATAAACATATTATTGTTGCCAAGAATAAAGTGTATATGAATACATAGAGACGTTTGGGTTGATCTTCATTACCGGTTTTGTTCTATTTACTTATATGCTTGGTCGGCAGTTGATGCCTCTGTGTATTATCCACTTGAGTTTCATCTAAAAGTAATTTGTAAAACAAATGTAGCAAGAAAAAAACGAACATTTTAACGTTCGTTCGACGGACGTATATATAAGGGATTCTTACACCGAATCGTTACTTTTGATGAAAAGGGGTCTTATTATCAGAATCCCAAACGCAAAAAGGCCTGGATACAGCTTGGTGAACCAGGTCCATCGCAACCAAAGCGAAATATTCACTGCGCAAAGGTTATGCTGTGCATATGGTGGGATATGAAAGGTGTGGTGTACTTTAACCTTTCAGAACCTAATGAAATTATTGAAGAATAACCCCATCAACAACAATTAACACATTTGAAGCAAAGCTTTGGCCATAAAACGACGTTGAAGTTGATTTTTCAACATGACAACGCTCGACCTCACGTCGCAATTCCTCGAATAACAACATAGTCACGAATTCGCGAAGTCGCGAACAACATCCTAAGAAGTTAATACAAAATAAATTTAGTATTAGAGACCAGAAGACACAAAATGTATGTACACTTTCGATGGTCACAACACACCAAAATTCAAAGTTTCACTTTTATTTGTGGCTGTTTAATCATATGACCACAATTGAAAAATACATAGTAACATTTTTTTAAGTGAAACAATTTGAAATTAAAGACTTCGTTTGAGCGGCTGGAAAACGGAAGAAAACGGGAAAATTGCAACGGATCAACATAAGTAAGAGTAAATATTTAGTCGATCATAAATTTTCTTCAACCTAGAAAGCCTGTGATAAGGTCTCTCAGCAGTACGGGGGGCTAGTTAGCAGAAATGTCACTGCAAATTGATCTTCAATAATGCATGGTTCTTAAGCTAGCCTAAGTCAGTAGATTTTAGGAATAGAATTACTACGACTGCTCAATCGACAAGCGGGGACTATCATTACTACGACTCAGTTCTTCAAAATAAACAAATCAGTTTTAAAAACAAAACCTTTTTTCGATTGAGAAACAACGAAACGTGACGAGTTTCGAAACTGGAGGCGAAATCCTCCATAGGATTCACTTGAGTAAACGATTAATGCCTCAGCAACGAACCCTCTGTCTTTCAATAGTGCCAGGCTCTGAGTCCTGAACTAAGTGAATTTTAGTTACTTCACACAAAAACGTAAATAATTGTGTAATGAATTACCCAGAATTGCTAAGAAAATCGTATAGTTTCGTTTGTTCATTCTCAATGTTGAATAACAATCGTTAAAATCGAAACGAAAATTTCATGAAAGTGCAGGCAGATGAAATTTTATAGAGTGGTCAAATAAGTGTACACTTTTTCATTTGGTTGTAAAATAAAAAAGGCGTAATATTTCTCGGGGCTTGAACTTTTATTCAATCGATCTTGGCAGTCGCCGGATGGCAGATAGCTCCATCCTTTTCAAATATTTGCATATACCGTTTGAGTTGAAGACCTACCGCTCTTGAAATACATTTTTCATATTTCGCAATTTTCTGCAACAAAAATTGTATTTTATACATAAATTGAATGAATGAACCATTCAAATAAAAGTAAAAGCATATTTTCCGATGCTTACGCCGTTTTTTTAAACCAAATGAAGCTTATTTGACCACCCTATGTTAATTTTTTGAGCCAAATATCTCGAAGTTCTCGAAGCACAGAAAACATTATGCAAAATGATGAAAAGGGTTTGCTCAGAATGAATATATCTTGTAATGGACCATTTAAGTAATGGACCGTTTAGTATGAACCTGAGCTGTACCAGAATTTCATGAATATTGGAGGAGATTAGAAGTTAGCGGTAGCAGGGGCTTATGTAGGACTTTAGGTTGAAGTAAAACCTTATATTTACCGATTCTAACTTTACTAATTAAAATAACTTTAAAGTTTTTTTAATACATATTTTTAAAGGATATTAAGTAAAATTAAAATTAAGTAAATGACAAAAAAATTGCAGAAGCAGCTAGCAAATGGAGTTTGACGGGTATTGGTGTTCATATACTGAATTTTTCGTTGAACTCAGCAGTAAACAATTATAGAGAGTGCTATTGGGAACAACGTTAGTTCCTTTTTGACTTTTTCTGATCAACACCATGTCGTTTTTACAAGCAGTGTTCTGTTTCTCAAATTTTAATGAATTTCTTTCTGTATTCTCAATTTCAGATCGCTTGGTATTAAATCTCCGTTTATTGTTTTCCGGGATGAGCAGGAAGTGTTATCCAATAACAGTGTTCTACTAAATTTGACTGATATACGAAACAAATTGAAATATGTTCAAAATCTTGACCATTTCATCCGTCCTATTGACAGCGCCAACAATGAGAAAAAGATAGTATTTAATGAAGATGATGGACAGAGTGGAATTAAAATCGGAGCATCCCCTGCATCAGTATTCAAAGTCGAAAGCGACATCGGCGACGGCAATTCATCGATAACATTTCTTACGACTGCCATTCCCACCTTTGTGAATCACTTTGAGAAAAATATTGGAGAAAATGGTCGGCTAACATCGAATGGGCAGAATCCCACTGTGATGATGGGACCCGCTGATCAAATGATTTCTGATGATGATGGTGCAAAAAAAGAACGTAAATATATTATTCCATTGGCTTTGAAAACGTCTGCGAACGACAAGGAAAAAACTTCATCACTATTTCACGGCTCATCTACAAACATTGAGGACTTGAAACGACATATTTTAATGCTCCAAAATCTCACGCAGTCTGACAAAAACTTCCAAAGTAAGTTTGTAGTATTTCCATCACTGCAAAAAAATGGAACAACAGATGCTTCCCCAGCGCCTGTAACAACATTACCGATGTTGCCATTAGATCAGCGTCGATTGCAATTGCCAGGGGCCACATCTTTCATGGACATAAAGGAATATCGGAGTATTTCATCTAGAAATAGACACCGGAGTACCAATATTGGCAGTGTAATATTAGAAAGCAATGCCACAAATCGTGACCGACCATCTACCACCAGCGCAATTAATATCGCACGAAAACCTTTCACACACTCGACGATGTCGGACCAAAAAGAGGAAATGCAAAATAGCAAAATGGAGAAAATAACCATTGTGCCCCAAGTATTCATACAAAATGATCAAACTAGTGATTATCTCAGCGATAAGAATGACAGTGAATCTCCCTCTAAATTTGCTACCGATAGCTTTGAAAGTATTTCTTCACTTAGCTCTCCGTTGTCTAGAACCCGCGAAACAATGTATCTACCGCAGGTTACTCAAAAGTTCGGCCGAAAATCAGATGCAGCCATTGCAGAAAAGTTTGGCAGCGAAAACAACAAAACAACATTTGCAAATGCACAAAACAACAAGGGTAATGGCACGTTCAGAATATTTCTTAAAGATGAGTTTCTGGATAAGGAGACCGATAAGAAAAATCAAACAGGCCTAATTATGATCAATAAAGAACGTCAAGCAGCATTAGGCAAAGGCGATTCAAACAGAAAACAACGTAAAAATGGTCGCAGACGAGGAAGAGTTAATAAACAACAAAATATACTAAAAAACGACGGCTCAACTGAACAATCAAAAAGTATAATACTCAAGCACGAAGGCTCATTACTAAAAAGCAGAAACAACCACAGTGATGCTGTTCCAAAATCTAAGGACCATGACATAGAAACAACAATTGAGAGTCGTGTTAAAAAGTGGTCATCCCCTCGAGTACGACGCAATGATAACGAACGACGTCAACCAACAAATAAGCATCTTCCAAATGCTCGAGGTTATGAGACGACTAAAGTAGGCAGTAGTGAAAATCAAGTAACAGTAGCATCATCACCATCCTTTGTTACCACGAACAGTGAAGAAGGATACGGCGTAAAAAGCAACAAAAATCTCAGTAATCATAATAGAACCCCACTATCATCGTCATCGATAGGGGATGGGCGTGAGAAGGATGTCGTAGATCTAAATCCTGATCTATGCTACACGGTCAGTGCGCTAAGTGGCGGACAACAGAAGTTGTGTGCCCAACATACAAGCATTATGCCAGCTATAAGCCGAGGAGCACGTGCTGCAATTCAGGTAAGCAACGCGTTAAATCAAATGAAACGAAAAATTAAAATGGCACTCACAATTAAAATGGCACTCACAATTTGTGCACTTTAGTTTGATCGAACTCAGAGTAAAACAAAAAGGGAAAACCAAAAAAATGTTAATTTAAAAATATTCATTCATAATTTTGCGCAGTACTATTGCTTAATGCTATAAGAATAGAAATTATGTTTTTTTACAGGAATGTAAGCATCAGTTTCGAAATCGTCGCTGGAATTGCAGCATAGTGAACGATGATAGCGTTTTCGGACCAATATCTAATATAGGTGAGTCCATCAATTGTAACTCCGAAATCAGTAACGAAGTTACTCGTTTCTGTTGCCCTGTGATTTGGTTCTCTATGTTTCGAGCCGTCCCACGCCAAAACAAAAAAACACGTAAAGTAAAGTTTTTGAAATATTAAAAAAAATCTAAATAGAAGCACCCTTTCACTTGTTACTCTTTGTGTTTGTATTGCTTGTAACTTTTTATACATTTAACTATTGAATTTCCGCAAGGTAGTGTAGCTGCAGGCCTGTAACGATTATCGATTCCAATAAAACAATATTGTGTTTCCAAAGTTTGTACAACAAATCCACCCTGGTTTGACCTGTTCGAACTGCTATTACTTGTAATGCAACAACGGTTTCCCATCATATTCCTACCGTTAAATTTGAAGTCTCCGTCTATTTTTAGTAAATTATCTTTTACAATATATCTCGTCCAACAAATAGACATTTCAAAACGAACACGCGAAGAAATACAATAAAATGAAACATGTGAATCTCATATTCAAACATCCAAAAAAGGTACACCAATACAGAAACAAGAAAGTCCTTCGTGTATGAAGCATGAAATTCATCATGCCGGCCATTTGGTCGAATCTAGGTAAGCAGTTGGTCGACTTAGATTGTACCATATGCCCATGACAAATTTTCAGTTCGCTACGCCTAAAACGGCTGTTAAATGTTCAGAAAGGGCTGTAATGCACACCATAGCTTACTGTGTGAATCTCTGGTTGTACAGCGGGACCCTTCTGTGATACCCTTCTGTGTGGCATTTGAACAACAAAAAAACCGTTCAACCGTTCCGTTCCTTAAGTTAGTTCGATGTGAAGAATGTTTTTTTCTTATTATACGATGTACAAAATTATATGTATTCAATTTTATTTTTTATCATTTTGGTTACTCATGAATGATTGATATCGTCACTAGATATAGACCCATTGAATATCCCAAAAATCTCTCAATTCGACACTGAAACCTATTTGAGACCTAACTGGGGGGCTACATGAGGCGTAAAAACTAACGTAAAATTAATTTGTAATGTCAAATCGTTTACGCTTCATGTGGCAGCAAAAATATGAAAACGAAATGTGAAACGTGTTTACGTTCGTGTTTTTGGTCCGAGAAAACAGAAATAGAAGAGAAATCAATTGATTTCTGAATATTTTTTCTGTTTTTTGCTATTTTGCTGCTATACCAGCAAATAAGAAGTTAAATTATCCTCTGTTTGTAAGCAAAGCGTATGCAAAAAGTATTTACGCTCAGATTTGCGCCTCGGCCGACCCGTAAACGTTTTGACATAGGCGCAGCCGTTTGGCATTAATCTGTAATGTCAAAAGCATTACGTTACGCCTCATGTAGCCTCATGTGTTTATTTATTCATAAATGTTAATCAGATTGTGTTACATCTAATATTCAATTCGTAAGATATTCATAAAATTATTTATTTATTATTTATTTAGTATAAAATTAGTCAATAGGCAAACAGAGCCTTGTTGACAAAGATGAACTTAACTAACTTAAACAAAACCCGAGCTAACCTAACACTGCATCTGGCGAGGACGAGAACAAAAAGCTGGTAACCGGCAATTAGAAGGATGCGAAATCAAGGAAACTACGACACTGACGAATAGACATGTTATAGTCAATATGCGATGAACAAAGATTATACGTACGACACATAGACAAAAAGGGATCGTTGTGACCCGCAACAGTAATTCGTGGAGCAATTCTGATCTCCATGTCGTGCCGACGTCTTAAATGGCGAGCAGGAACAGATATATCTAACTTGACAAGGAGTTGCGGTGCGTCAATAAAAGCAGACAAAAGTTTAAAAACAAACATAACTGCGGGGACACACGATGCGTAACGTAACAAGTTTGATGTTAACGATTAATGCCAAACTGCTGCGCTTCTGTCAAACCGTATACGTTTTGGCCGAGGCGTAAACAGTTTAGCATTAATCGTTAACATCAAACTTGTTACGTTACGCATCGCGTGTCCCCGCAGTAAGATATAAGAATCTGACTTGGAATTTACGAATCTTCACGATCTTACTTTCAGGTGTCTTCAATATTAAATTTTATTATGTATTGCTTAAAAAAACACTTTCTGTTGCAAGTTTTCGTTTATGGAGAAGGGCTCTGCTATAATGCAATAGCAAGGGGTAAATTTCAAGCTCAAAACGAAACCAAATATTGCTAATCAATCACCAAAACTTAGAAATAATGTATTTACCCCACAGTGAGAAAAGCTTCATTTAATCAAAGGCAGAAACAATAGAAAATATCAAAATACGTTAAAAGTTCTTGAGTTATATAAAAAACGTTCTCAGATTCAACAAATAGACGTTCGAAATGAGTTTGAGCGGCTTGTTTGGTTAACTGCTTAACCTAAGACCCTTGCGTTCTTTAACTATTGTGTCAGAATTTTGTGGAAGTCTAAAGCTGCACTGCATTTTATCTACTTTTAGGTTCTCCTGAGATGGCGTTTGTTTATGCCATGGCAGCCGCTGCAGCGTCTAGTTTCATTGCTCGAGCATGTCGCGATGGACAACTTGCATCTTGTGGTTGCTCACGAAGCAGTCGCCCGACGAAACTTAATGCAGATTGGACGTGGGGTGGATGTGGAGATGATATGGAATTTGGCTATAAGTAGGTATACGGAAGGATCTGATCGTCTAATCGTGCTAACATTTCATTCATTTCACGGGCGTCAAAACTATTCATCAAAATATTATACATACAGTCAATCAGCGACCATACTTTACTGTTTACTTATTTATAGCATTTCCTTACTTACTTCTGGTACCGTCCAGCGATCCTTGCATATACGAGGGCTGTTCAAATTTTTTTGTGACACCTGCTTTTCCGCGGGCTACATATATCCAATTTTTGATTTTTTTAAAATAGCGTTAGGTTGCTACACATGTCAGTGTTTTATGGTGAAAAAATCGGCCATTTTGAGTAATAACTCCATTTTTGACAGCTTTTTTACTGTACACGTGTCTGGGCTCAACTTCGATTTTTCTCTACTCCGAAAAAAAGATGGCGCAGAATCTTTCTCAAATGTTGTGTAAAAAAAAAATAAATGTGAAAAATTAGAAGCGCGGATGCATCCAAAATGTTGACTGTGGCTTATGCTGTAGCTATTAACACCAAAAGCAGCGCTTATCGGTAGTTCAAATTTTTTTAAAAGGGGCTAGAAGATGTGAACGTCGAAAATCAATTTTTGGTAGAATGTGAACAGTTTTGCTTACAGTTTTCTTTGATTGCAGAGTCGTGTTGCATTATGAGTTGTTGCCAAAGGATAGAAGAGTCAATAAAGAATATTTCCTACATGTTATGTCCGATTCGCCTGAAGCAATCCGTCCCAAACGCCCGGATTTGTGGAATACCCCAAATTGGATATCGCGCCCCTGTTCACACATCGTGGTTTCTGCGCGAATTTTTGGGTTAAACAATGTACTGCTTTAATTTTTGGCCCACAAACGATGCCTACCGATACCGTCTTCCCCATAACTACCCCCTTGTGACATTTTCCTGTTTTCAAAACATAAATTACCTCTTCGTGGTCAATTAATTTTGAAGTACAAAAAAATCGACGATGAGCCAAAACACGCCCAAGTAAAACAGCTGTCAAAAATTAACTGATTACTCAAAATGGCCGAACTTTTCACCATAAATCACTGACATGAGTAGCAACCTAACGCCATTAAAAAATCATCGAAATCGAAAATCAGATATACGTAGCCCGCGGAAATGCAAATGCCGCAACAAATTTTGAACAGCCCTCGTACATGGTTATCGACCAAGTGTTTTTTACATTTGGTTATAAAACATAAAATGGCTTAATATTTCGACGCTTAACGGCTTAATAGACGTCTTGCAAGAGAAGCACGCAAAACGAGTGATTGTTTGGTGCGGAGTTTTGGTCTGGCGACATCATCGGCCCATTTTCTTTGAAAATGAAGAAGTAAGCCGTTAACGTTGACAGCGTACGCTACCGAGGCTGGTTCTTCGACGAAATTGAAGCTGAATGTATGTCTGCTGTCGTGAAGAGGCGTGGAAGAGGCGTGAGGCGTGAATAGCGTAAAATTAATTTGTAATGTCAAATAGTTTACGCTTCGTGTGGCAGCAAAAATATGGAAACGAAATGTGAAACGTGTTTACGTTCGTGTTTTTGATCCGAGAAAATAGAAGTAGAAGAGAAATCAATTGATTTTTGAATATTTTTTTCTGTTTTTTCGGTTTTGTTGCTATACCAGCAAATAAGAACTTAAATTATCCTCTGTTTGTAAGCAAAGCGTATGCAAAGTATTTACGCTCGGGTTTGCGCCTCGGCCGACCCGTAAACGTTTTGACAGAGGCGCAGCAGTTTGGCATTAATCTGTAATGTCAACAACATTACGTTACGCCTCATGTAGCCCCTCAGTAAGAGCATTGTGAAGCTGCCTTTAAAATGGCAACAATTATTCCGCAAAACGGTGCATATTTGACACTTTTGTTGTAGCCAGTCTAATATGCTTAAGGCTGGGGAAAAAATAATCGTCATTTTTGCGTGAATGTCATACTTTTATTTAATTTGCTATGACTCAATGCCACGTGGCATAACATGTAATTCAAATAGATTTTAATCGAAATATTTTCATTTCAATCATTTTGATACCTTAGAAATATTAAATAGCTGCAATCCCAATGTGGAATATCTCTGTACCGTCATGTAACCAAGCATTTATGTATAACTAGCAGGTCCCGGCGAGCTTCGCCACGCCTCATTTTATTCTCATTTCTCGACTATCCGGCATTTCAGAGAATCGGACTTGCCCACCTCCCGTTATTCCTGTGTTTTGGACGATCGGTTTCCCTTTTCATTTCCCGTTACTCATCCTTTTCAGATAATCGGGATTCACGGTGACGTACACGTTCGGCTACCCTTCTCACTTCCCGTTGGATACATGTCAAAACTCGCACCAGCTTAATTTGGCTCAAATTGCTTCAAAACTATCCTAGTTTAACTGAAATTAACCTACATTTTGTATGGAAGCCCCCTTTATAAAGAGGGGAGGGGTTTCAAACATTCGCCAAAATATTTCCACAACCCCAAAACAACTTCCTACCGAATTTGGTTCGATTTGCTCGAAAACGTTGGATTGGAAAGTTACGTGTGAGACGTTACGTATGGGACGTTACGTTACGTTACGTTTGTATGGGACCCCACCCTTCCCGGAGGTGTGGGAGGGTCAAATTTTCTTATTCACAATCCGCGGTCTCAAAACTATGCTGTGCAAAATGTCACGCGGATTAGTTTAGTAGTTTTGGAGAAAAAGCGGTACAGACAAACAGACAGACAA
>NC_071286.1:48893468-49018982 GCF_943735745.2 Anopheles bellator
TATATATATATATATATATATATGTATATATATATATATATATATAAGAAAGAGAAAGAGAATAGAGAAATAGAGAATAGAGAGTATAGAGAAAGATCCAAAAAATCCTTGAAAAAAAAAATTAAGTTACTATTTGCATCAAACATGCACCGTTTTGTTGAAAAATTTGCTGTCTTTTCAAATGTAGTATGCCTCGTGCACACTATGAGAAAACTGGGCCAGCCTAAACGAGCTTAAACTTGAAACTGTACGAACGGTACTTCACGAGATATCGATTACTAAAGGCATGTACCGTGAAAATAATGAATTTCTTTTTCCCCAACCTAATATAAGCAATAAGCAATATGGATAACTTATTGGTATAATTACGATTTTATATTAGCATTACATCACCGTACGTCATTACGTCACTCCATAAACTTGTTTAACTTCTCACATGCTTTATGTATTTTTCGTTTCGATTTGTTTTCGATGACTTGCATTTAACATATTTATTTGAGACTTTTTTTAATTGCGGTTTTCAGACTTACGCAATCATTCATTGACGTTAAAGAGAAAGAAAAAAAACGAGGCACCCGTGGCTTAGTATCTGTACCGGCGAAATATCCAAAAATTGTTGAACGATTGTTGGACGCGCTCAATGATACAACTAAAAACATGCTGAATGAATCCGACATGATTGTCAAACCACACGATTTAGAAAAACTGCAAGACAAAATCGCAAAAGAAATTGAGAAGTCCAATCTAAATGCAAAGGAAATAAGTGACTTGCAGGTAAGTAGAATGGATGGGGGATGATTCGGTTAAAAACAAGACTTTGGGACTTGTGGCATAAGTATATTAATTTTGTTAGGAATATTTAATGTTCTTTAAATTACACATTTTGGAATATTTTTAGGAACGAATTTACAAGGAAATCACTAGTTCCGAGTTATTCAACTTGAAAAATGTCAACATTTACGATAAATTAAAAAAAATCTTTCGGAAACCTGAGAAAACGCTCAACGGAGTACAGTTTAGCGCCACAGCCAAAGCACGAGCATTGATGAATTTACATAACAATGAAGCAGGACGTAGGGTAAGTTTCTCGTCACCTTAAACCAAACTGTCTCTGGTAAACCGAATTGACGTGTATTCAGCGGTCAGTAAAAAATTTCTAATAAGTACAACTAAGTATTAGGTCTGCAAATTAATTCTTGCGGTTTTTATTTGACATTTGTGGCCTAACTATAAGAACAAAACATATGATTACCTATTTAGTTAAGTATAAAGTATCTATTTAAGTATTGTTTGTCGTTAGTTACTACTTTATGTCTTCTTTCAGGTAACTAACGGGTTTTGTGTCGATAGAATCCCTTGTCTTTAGAAGCGATCCAATCAGAAACCAAATTTTACAATAAGTGTTACAACGGAACGAATACTAGTAAAGAGCAATATCTGGTAAATACAGTGGGTGGGATAACCGTTCCTATCCGACATTTTCGAGATATGTTTTGACTGGTTTTGCGATGGTCGAGCGTTGACATGTTAAAAATTAGCTTATTATGTCTTTTTTCCGATTGTCATCGTTTTATGCTTGCTTCAAACGCATTAATTATTGTTGATGGCGTTGTCCATCAATAGTTTCATTAGGTTTAGATTCAAGTTCACAGTTCACCACGCCTTACATATCCCATCATATGCACCTTTGCACAGTGAATATTTCGCGTTGGTTCCGATGGAGCTGGTTCACCATGGTGCACCCACGCCTTTTTGCGTTTAGGATTTATGTAATAACTCCCCTTTTCATCACCAGTGACGATTTGGTACAAGAACCCCTTTCTTTTTTGCCGTGGCAGTAATTCGCAAATGGTTTTCCTTCATTCAAAGTATTTTTCTTTCAATTTATATGGTATAATTACCACATTTTTCTAATCATTCCATGCCATGGCACTTAGGCGTTTGTAAAATATTTGGTGGCAACTCCGATCATTTCTGTAAGCTCTTTTTGCGTCTGACATGCATCCTGATCGAGCAATGCTGCCAATTCTTCATCATCAAAATGCGCTCTTGCCCTTGCAAGCCAAAATCACCACTTTTGAACCGCGCAAATCATATCTGACAGGTTCTCTTAGCAAGACTATGTTCACTATAAGCATCATATCATCCAGCATAAGCAAGTACAATGACTTTACGTAACACCTTTACGTAATGTATGAAGTAATGAATGTGTGAAGTAATGAAAAAGCACTCTCCGCGAAAACACTTCACCAGGTACAAAACTTGACATTTTCAGATACTTATAAAAGATACTTTAACAAAAAAAACTAACCGCGTTGGATGAGTAATGACAGTAGCTGCCAAACACATATTTCATAAAAAAATGGTGAAATTTAGTGAGTGATATCATCTACTGTAAAACCGCAAGAATTAAGTTACATACCTAATATCTTAATATGGGTGAGTAATTTAGTGTGCATGTGTTCACTTCGTTATAAAAAAAGGCTTAATATTTTTCGATGTTTAAACTTTTATTTGAAAGGTTGATTCTTAATTTTTTTTTATAAAACAATTTTGGTTGCAGAAATTATGAAATATGTAACACTTATTTCTAAAGGTATTCTTATTTCTTCAATTCAAAAGCTGGAGCCACACGAAGAGTAAAAAGTAGGGTAAAATTAATTTGTAATGCCAAATCGTTTACGCTTCGTGTGGCAGCAAAAATATAAAAACGAAATGTGAAACGTGTTTACGTTCGTGTTTTAGGTCCGAGAAAAAAGCTATAGAAGAGAAATAAATTGATTTCTGATTTTTTTTTCGATTTTGTTGCTATACCAGCAAATAAGTACTTAAATTATTCTCTGTTTGTAAGCAAAGCGTATGCAAAAAGTATTTACGCTCGGGTTTATACCGCAGCTGACCCGTAAACGTCCCGGCAGAAGTTTGGCATTAATCTGTAATGTCAAAAACGTTACGTTACGCCTCATGTAACCCCCCAGTATGCTTCTAATATAAATACAATTGTAAAATTCGTAGCAGAAGACTTTGCAGGCTGGTTCGTCGACCGCCATTCAAATAAGTTCATCGGGACTGAGGCACGTAAGCGCGAGAGTGAAGTCGTCTTAGATTTGTAACAGTTTTATCCCTGCCAAATTTTAATACAATCGCAAAATGGCACTTTTGTTCATAAATTATTGGCATTATATAATAATTGATTATTTGTTATTGGGATTTTGGTATATTGTATTGTAAAACAGAAAAGATGTTGTAGACTCTTACAGCAGACTTGGGTTTCGAATAGGTTTTCTGATATCGATAACTCTGACTCTGATGAAAATGTGATTTATTTTTAATTATTATTTGCTACTTCTTACATCTTGGACCTCTCAGGCTGCTATAAAAAAGTCGCGGATTATCTGCAAATGTCATGGTGTTTCTGGTTCATGTAGTTTGATTACATGTTGGCAACAGTTAACAACTATCAGAGAAATTGGTGAGTACAAGGTTGCGCTCAAAAATTTTATGAAACACTACTATTAAATAAAACATACTTTCCACTTTAATTGACTTAAGCTCACTTGTACTTCATGCTAAATGCAACGTGAAAGGTGTTGCTTCCTTCTACGCATGTTATCCTTCTTCTTATTACTATCTGGCTACAACCGCCGAGCGATCTTAGCCTGCACCAGGGAATCCTTTCACCGCTCGCGGTCGAGAGGCTTCGTCCACCAAATCTGAATAACGGCCGTTCTCACGTCCTGGTCGACGCTATCTCTCCATCCCAAACGGTGCCTACCACGGCCCCTCTGTTTGTCCCAGGTTTGTCATCCGCCATGACCAGCCCACCGGAGTCTGGGGAGGCGTACACGCCGCACGACAGCAGTGAGGTCATCGTACATCGCACAACATCTCGTTGTTGTAGCGGCTCCTCCATTGTCCCTCCTCACATACGGGGCCAAATATCAATCTGAGCATCTTCCTTTCGAACGTGGCTAAGACGGTTTCGTCAGTTTTAGATAGTGTCCATGTCTCAGATGCGTATGTGAATACTAGGATTATGAAGGTTCTGTATAGCACCAGCTTCGACCGTCGCGACACGAGATTTAAGCGAAATAGTTTCCTCAGACTGTAGAATGACCTGTTGACTGCTAGCACCATAGCGCGAATCTCCTCAGTTATGTCATTGTTGGTGCTAACCTTTAATATAGGATAAGTGAAGCACGCGACGACTTCGAACTTTCGGTCAACTGTTAGTATGTTATCCATATATATAAATTACTGTGTGTTTATCCGCAAGACTTCGCTGCCGTAAAGTATCAGTATCAGGCTTTTGCCACCTTTGCATCTGATTGCTCTCTCATAAGGAGACAACGGATGTTAAAGTAATTTTTGAAAGGGGGGAAAGCTCTTTTCATAAGAGATGAAAGAAGCGTCATGCTCAAAGTCTCTTAAATGATTTTACAGTAACTTCTGAAATGTTGCGACATGATTAATTGAACCAAAACATCTACTCCTCGATCGGTTCAATGCAGCAATTCGGCTACCGGCCTCGTGTTGTATTGAGTAAATACTTGAATTTGTTTAGCTATTTCTGTCCACCGTTGGCCGGAAGGAAAGGGTTTGTTTTATAAGTATGTGAAAAGATGGTGAAGAGAAAAGAAAAAGTACATTCGGTGCATCAAATAAAATTTTGATTTATATATTTTTTAAAGGGGACTTCTTGCGTGAAAAATATGATGAAGCTACTCAAGTAAAGATGAACAAACGGAGTCGCTTACAAGTGAAGGACCCTAGATACAAAATTCCTTCCGCCTTGGATCTGATTTACCTAGAAGAGAGTCCTGATTGGTGCCGTATCAATCGACAACTCAAATGGCAAGGTGAGTGTCGTATTCTTCCGTATTCGTATTCGTATAAAGCAAACTGTGACCAATTTATTTTGTTTTTATTTTGAACACATTTTAGGAACACACGGTCGGGTTTGTAATAAAACATCTTCTGGCCTGGATAGTTGTTCTATTCTATGCTGCGGTAGAGGCTACAATACAAAAAAGATCATTGTTAAGGAACGTTGCAACTGCAAATTTCAGTGGTGCTGCCAAGTAAAGTGTGAAATTTGCACCAAAAGTATTGAGGAGTATACGTGTAAATAAAACAAGAGAATGAAGGTCATAAAAGTTGCCAGAATGAAACTTGTACATCCAAGGTGAAGTCAATTTTAAAAGTTGAAAATCGAACTTTTTCCAAGTGTTTTAACAATATCCTTCAAAACAACATTCGCAGCAAACAAACCGCCGTATCACGATCTTCTAGAGGGCAGAAAGAATCATATAGCATCAAAACAGATTTTACTAGATTTTTATTAGATATTGATTTTTCGTAGCTGGGATAGTTTTTTGTTTTCTGAAAGGAAACGTACTGAACAAGATGTACATACCGTTATTGAAATGAGTGTTTAAAATATTTCCAAAAGACGAGATAAACAGCAGTATTATTAGATACGGTTTTACTTTATCCAGTATTTATGCTTTTCATATAACAATGTGGAAGGCCAGTGTTTAGCATTTGATATGATAGTATTTCCATGCAGTAGAATATTTGTTAGATTTGGATCGATCGTTCCAATAATTTTTATGTTTCTGTCTCTCTTAAAATTGCATTTACTATTTGAATATTATCATTCAGCGTTTTAGCATCTTCATGACGTAATACTCCTAAGATTTGATCACGCACTTTTGACATAATATGTACGTATGTTAGATGCAACAAATGAAAACAACTTTTACGATAATAAAAGAAAGTTTCAAAAAGCTAACAATGAAAATCTTACAACTTCTTGACGGTCAATGCTAATATTCTAATATTGAAAAGCGAATGCTAATATTCAGCGAAAGGTAGGTGCGCGGGTGGGGTGAAAAGTTTCGGACAATGACATACGCGGGCTATTCAAAACTTTCTGGGAATTTTATGTTTAAGAAAAATATAGGTCATCAATATCGCTTTTGTCCTCTTTAAATTCATCCCTTTTAGATATTATACACTTTCGCCATTGTTTTTTTTTTCCAATCCTCGAAGCAAAAAAAAAGCTTCAAAAAATCATTTTTTGGGATCTTGTCGGATTCTTCGTCCATGCCGTCTTTATCTGCTCAATCGTAACATAGCGTCGCCCTTCAGTTTCGTAACAATACAAATCTGTGCAATACGGTGGATGTGGCATCATTGGTGTTTTTTTTAATCGGATCTTTTTTAATTTTTTAAGAACACACCGGGCCGTATTTGTAGATTGCTGTGTTATTTTGGCCAAACATTCGCGCAGAAACAACGATGTGTGAGTAGGGGTCAAAATGGCGAAGGTAATATTCCTTATTGACCGTTTCACCCTTTGGCAACAACACATGATGCACCACGCCCCTGTAATCGAAGCAAACTGTAAGCAAAACCTTCACATTCGACCGAACTTGGCTCTTCGTCGTTCACATCTTCTTGGCTCTCTGTCAACATTTAAAACCACCGATAAACGCTACTTTTGGTCTTAATAGCTTTACGATAAGCCACAGTCAACATTTCAAATACGTCTGCACTCTTAAGATTCATTTGATAAAGATTCTTTGCTATCCATTTTTGAAGTTTTGAGACGACCGAAGCAGGAGTTATATAGAACCTAAATCAGTTGTTGCAGGGCAGGACATCCCGGCAGTTGTAGTAGCCGGGTAAATATGTAACTAAGTCTACAAGTTTGTTCAACATAATTTTAATAAGCTGTGATAAGTTCGAGGGCCCTCGAAACCACATGCGATCGAAGATCCCGGCGGAGTCTTTGTGGACGAAGCCGTCCGACGCATGTGTGAGAATGAAGAAGGATTTCCACAACGAATCTGTGGACAGATTGCAAAAAGTATCACCTCCGGCAGCCAGGTTTCTTCAACGCCTGCTTCCCTTTGTCGTCAATGATGCTCAGCGACTCGACAGAACTCCTCATCTTTAGAAGCGATCCAATCAAATATCCATTTTTCAATACTTTCATAAGAAGTGAACCGCTGTTGTACCAAATCTTTACTCATGCAACGGAACAAGCAGTAGTCCAAAAGAACAACATCTGGTGAATACGGCTGGTCCGACATTTCCGAAATAGGTTTTGACCGGTTTTGCGATTTGTGATCGAGCGTTGTCATCTTGAGAACTCAGTCTATTATGTCTTTTATTCCATTCTGGTTGTTTTATGTACAGCTTCAAACGCATTAGTTGTCAATGGCGGTGTCCATCAAAAATTTCATTAGGTTTTAAAAGCTCACAGTACACCAGACCTTTTCCAATACATATTAAAAAAATAATTATTACAGTTAGTGAGTAATGTCCTCTATTGAAAAACCGCATGACAGCAACCGCAATGAATATTAACGTTGTTGTAACAAAGAAACAATATTTGTGTGATATTTAGTATGCTCTGTATATTTTCTTGAGATGAATAGCGTTGCAATGGCTAGTAAAATTCTCCCAACAGCATAATTCGATTCAAAAATGCTTGAGCTCGACATGTTAGAATATCATAGCGGGGCGCATATGAAGATAACAAAACAGGGATGGAGTGTGCTGAATTATTGTAATTAATATCTCTGCTAGTTTGATAGAACCTTTCTTTGTCAATCGCTGATCGTCCTAACTGAATCTTCGAACGAAACATGTTTTGCACAAGTTGCAAAAGCGTTGAAGTTGTGAGATTGTTTTCTTGGGCATCTTCTTGAATCGTATCTATATCATCTGTGCCACTCTTGTTAGATTGTTCTTGGGATAGCGGTATTGTTCGCTTCTCTGGCTTTTGCTTGTCCTCTGCTTCCAAAGAGGAAATGTCCAAACTGTCCTCCCCAGCCACACCTGACTTCATCGACAGCACAGTTTGCGAGTTAATCACGCTTTCATCGTCATCGTGACCTGATAGAGTAAAAGAAACCTTTGCAGGCGTAACTGCATCATCGTTGATGGAAGTATAAGATGAAGAGACGGACTGCGTCGCAACATGATTGTTATCGCCGTGTTCGCCTATATCAGTCGTTGTGCCTCTGCTGCTGCTTGGGACATTGATCGTTGATATCTGTTCCTCTTCAGCTGGTGCAGCTGAGTGCGCATTATGTGCGTTTGATTCAGCAATGACCTCGCTGTTTGATGATTTCGTTCTACCGGACAGAAAGATATCACCTCGACGTCGTTCGGCGCCTGCAAAATAATTGCTGTGGCGAGCTTCACAGCAACGTAGAGCCATCGGATCGATTGGGTGAGCTTCGGTATTGAAAATGTAACCTCCAGCACCGAAAACACATTCGCTTTCGGCATTCGGCCCTCTCACTACACTTCCAACGCGGCCATTGTTGTGAATGAAATTGTGTGGATCGAAAAGAAGATAAAGATACTTTGTTGTTTCTGCTAGAAAGAATGATTCCATTCGATCTTCTTGTTGGTGACTTTGAACATTTCTTATTGTAGCGTAGCCACAAGCGGTTTTAGCGCTGTGTTCAATACTTTTGAGTATGTTTTCACCCACCTCCAGTAAACATGGGTCTCCAGTGGAACGATAAAGATACATAACTGATTCAATAAGCTCCGGGCGCAGTGGATAGTTTTCGCGATTAGTACCAGCTTGTCGTGTGGGAATATTGTAAAATTCAGGAAGGAAGCCATATTGTCGCCAAACCGCTTGATAGCTGTGCAGTACCCGCAAAGCTTCGGCTGTGCTGCCGTACAGACTCAAGAGTCCCGGCCAGTATGCTTCAAGTGATTGGAAAACAGGTAGTGTTAGATGTCCTTTTGTCATGCTGACCCACACGTACCAATCATCACGTTTCAAATAATGGTCGATCGACGCTTTGCTCTCTTGAAATATATCCATAATTGCCGGGTTTTCAAGTAAAATTGAACCTTTCACCAGGTATTCTAAGTATGAATCTACACCGGCACCAATTCCGGCATCCTGAGCTATCCAGCGACCCGTTAGCACGTCTATGTGATTACCGTACAACCCAATGGCTGACCGATGGTCGTACAAAGCTGCAAGGGCGTTCATAGCAACATTTTCGTATATAGGATTACCCGTTAACCTGCTGAGAGTCCCGAATTCCAGAACAAATGTGCCAATTCCAGCCGTACATGTGACAGGAGTTTCACCGGGAGGAACACCATGCCGTAGATTCACTGTGCCAAATGGCATGCCGGTAGGGGTATCGAACGCAGGAAGCAATCGTTGCGCAACATCCTCTGCCATCTGTAACAGCCGACCAGCGCAAGGCCATCCTGGCTCTAACGATTCCAGTCCGGCTTGATGTGAAAGTAGGTGGGCAGAGAGCAAGCCACCTACGATGCGAATGTTTGTTTCAAATACCGACACATTAATGTCCGCATCGAATGAACGGGTATGAAGCAGCTTCACAACCCTTCCAAACTCTGTATAGTTGCCCATCACAGATAGCGTGTCTAGGGCATCGATCAACGTTAACGAGTAACTTCCCCAAGTATCAATGCCATCACAAGACAGCGGGCGCAGTTCATCATATGGCGCTCCGTAGCGCAGGTATCCGTCGTATGCATGTTCAAACATACGCCGAACTCGTTCTCTGATGCACATACAAAGAAATGACATATAGTAAATCAGAGCTCGTTGTTAATACTTAATAAGTGTTGAATACTCACCGAAGTCGTTGCATATCATTTCTCGAGTACTTTCGTACACCTCCAACGAGCGATATCATTAGCCAGAGACAAAAACAACACCATACCAAAGCAAAAAAATTCAAGTTACATTTTGGGTGGACAAAGAACCACATGGTGAATGTATAAATACATGGGCCAATTGAAGTTCAGTAGTAAATAAAGCAGTCCAAGAGACGATTGCAGCTTAATAGCTCAAACTCGCTGAATTCATTAACTCAACAAATAAGGCAATAAAATGCAGCTGTGATGTTGACAGATGAGATGTTTTGACAGTTGTTTGACACCAAGCGCAAAAAATCGAAAATCGATCGATTTATTGTCAAAAGACAGAATCCCCAACTTTTAAAGGCTCGTCCAAACGTGGCGATTTGCAATGCAATATTGCTTGAAGTGACAGCTCCGGAGACGTTTTAAATGTCACTGCCGCGGGTGGAAATCTGAAGACTCGGCATGCAATTTGTGAACAAATTTCAAAACAGGGTCAGTTTGTCGGTTGGACATGTTGGAATCAGCCATGGAAGCAACACTGTGTTGGTTTGCCTTACCATTGTGCTTTTCGGTTAAAAAGCGAAAAAAGAACGTGCGAAGAGGTTACAGTGTCGAGGAAATTGCTTTTAAATGGCATCGTATGCTTCCGCCTTTTTATTCCGATCACTATATTTTTTATTTTTTAGTTGCCAAAGACATGGCAGACTTTCGTAAATTTTTATAAATTCAGTTACACACTTTCGCGAACGTTGACGAAGCGTCCAAAATATAAATAAGAGGGCAAAACAAAACATCAACAAGTCAACCGACAAACTGACCCTGTTTTGAAATTTGTTCACAAATTGCATGCCGAGTCTTCAGATTTCCACCCGCGGCAGTGACATTTAAAACGTCTCCGGAGCTGTCACTTCAAGCGATATTGCATTGCAAATCGCCACGTTTGGACGAGCCTTAAATCTCGTAATCCCCAACTTTTAAATGAAATCAAAAATACGTTTACGAAATGACGTTTATGCGATCCGATTTGCGCTTCTTCTGGTACCACAGGTTCACTTTCCACTTTTATTCAAAACCAGAGCGGATCCGGATCGTGGATCGTCGCACAGTTCCCAATAGCTCCGAAAGAAAGTGAGAAATAACACGCGCGCGCAATTATTCGCGGAGCGGCTATTTTCCCTTTGTATCCGTCGGCCGCCGCATCTATCATCGGCGGAGAGGACATCCCACGGCGGGGCGATCAGCGACCAACTTTCCTGGGCTCAGAAGCGCGCTCCGCTCGCGACTCGACGTCCCTTGGAACTGTCCTTGTCCCATACTGATGACGAAATGCTGGTTTTGTTTGAAGAGTTGCAAAACGATTGAGCGTTGGCTGCGTAACGCGTAAAATCCTCAGTTCGCTTCGCACTCTGGTCAATAATTGAATCCAAAAGTTTTGTTTCAACAAAAAATTTCGAACAAATTTCCTATTTCATTAAATTTAAAATATACTTAAAATGCCAAATCGAATATTTTATCAAACATGAAGTTGCACAACGATCTCCCTGTCAGGCTATTTTGGACCTATGATTAAAATGGACAATGAAACCCATTACATATTACACCGCAATCTTTCTTCACATGATAATTTAAAAAAAAACACTTAAACAGAATCAATTTCCGAAATATTGTATAGTTTATGATCAAGTTTTAAATATAATAAAAAGTATAGAACACAAAACATGTTGTTTTTTCATACTCTACCACTTCCGCCAAGGATATTCTCCTCTATGTTTGTTGTTTTTCGTCACTATGTAGCCGTTGTTGGATGTTATATTAAGTATAATCTTTTCAACGATTGCTTTCCGACTCTAATAATAGACTTAGTTAAGCAGAAATAACAGGTAACAGCAGTTAGGAGGTACGAAGCCGGGTACAATATCAAATCAATAACTGTAGTTACTTACAAGTTTTCAAACATTCGCTTGTTACCTTTTTTCTTGTAAATTTTCCTAATTTCTCAATTAGAACTGAACGAGTCCCGATGATTTGATTTGATTCGATGGTCGCTGCATCTTTTTGCTACGTTTTTGGCAAAGCTCTTCAACGTTTTGCTGATTTTTATTAAATTATTCGTTTAGTTCTTTATAGATTCTCAGCTTTCACGTATTGCTAGCTATATTCAGTATAACGAAAGTATGAATTCAAAATTATTAGATCAAACGACTGAAGTTTGTTATATTAAGGATACAAGAAAACATAAGATTGCAAGAAAACGAAAAAGGAATTACTAAACCATACTGCTCGGTCAGTAATTTCAACTAAAATGCATATGTATAACAAATTTAAAAAACGCAGTTAGCTAATTTTGATGTTTTAACAGCAATAAGATAAATGTAAATTTATGAATGTGATAAAGTTATTTATGCAATCAATTAAAAATAAACTGGTTTCTGCTTCTCTTTTGACATTCCGAGTACGAGCGCTGAAGAGAATTGAGATAAAATCTTACGCCTATGCCTTTTCTATCGTCATATAAACCCTTTCTAATCCTTGTTGTAATGAATATAGCAGACATAGTTTGAAATCAGCACGACATTAACATTATGTGTGAATTAAAATTGATTGGTATATTTTAAACCCAAAAATGTGCTATCGGTATAGTTCATATTTCCGGTAATTGAATTTTTAGTGTCGTACTAGACATTTTCCTTGCTGGTATTATTATTTCTCTGGTTTATCATCACTGTAGAACTTAGGCTGAAATATAAAAAAAGGAAACATTTTTTCTAATAAACAGTCTGGCTCGTAAATTAAAACATTATTATGAATTATAAATTAAATAAAAATATATGATATGAAATAAGAATTACATTAAATTAAAACCGAATTCGTGCTCAGAAAAACGATTCTGCTACAGTTTTAGGTATAACAAAATTATATATTATTTTAGTTGAACAATAAAAGGAAAATAAGCAATAAAATAATAAAAATCTTTCAAGAAACTTTAGTCGTATACACTACTAACCTAGAAATATGATATTAGAATGAATTATATAATTGAAAGTCGTCCCATGTTAGAAGTTAAGCATAAAGGAGGAACCGAAAATCTAGCAATCTCAGCTATTCATTTGATTATGATCAGCATACTTCGCCTGTTGATCGATCTGATTTTACTCTGTTACACACATATGACTGTTGTTGATGTAAAATGACTTGTGAATCTCTAACGAAGTCGCCAGTAGAACAGCGATGTGTAAGTAAGCATAAAAATAACAAGAGAGAGATTAAAATGTAGATCATCGATCTATAGGGAGGGGGGAGACTGACGAATAATATGAAATATGTATTTTCCATTAAAATACTGCCACCTCGCTTGCCACTTACTTCATCATGTGTATTGTTGTCTTTCGCAGCCTCTTCCTCATCACCGGAATCATCTTCACCGGAACTTTCAGGAGAGTTGGCCGATTTATTGTTATTTGCCAAAAGCGTTTTATTCTATAAACAAAAGAAAATGCAAATTAGGTGTGTATGTACAGTTATAACTATAATCTTGTTCACTGTTGAATACCCCGTCTCGTTTCATAGAAGTGAGATTATCATAGCAGTCTAAGCAGACACGCAGCGGTTTACTACTTTGTCCTGGTAGCAAAAATTTTTTGGACGAACATGGACCGCAAACTACTGCACCACAATTCCGGCAGTGGTGCTGAAAGAATAAACATAGGTGGTAAAGACGTACTCCTGATAAATAATCGAGTATTTTGTATCTTACCCTTCTATTAATCATAGTGAACTGAGTCTTTTTACAGTGCATGCAAATAGTGGCTTCACTATCCGGAACCCAAACAGCGGCATGCGTTTCAACAGGCTTTTTACCACCTATCGTAGAAATTTTTAAAAAAGAAAGGCATTAGATTGTATGTATTGCTTGTAGTGGCTAGTATTCTAAGAGCAACTACGTTAGCTTACTTTTGCGTAACAAATCTTCTATACATTTGTTGATGTGAGCCATCCATTCTTGTTTTTCGGTTTGTGTTGCAGCATATACCGCAAAAGACTTAGTCGCTGTCCGTATCAGCCATCCGTTTCGATACTCTACAAAGAATAAAAATTGGCACCATAATGTATTCGTTTTCATGTGAGAAGCACAATAGCATAAATTAACGAATGTATACTTACGACCGTTATCATCAAGGGCTTGTAGCTGAACTTCTTCTAGAGGTATAAGATGTTGTTTGTTGTACTTTTTCTTACCAATAACTATATTGCCATAGACAAGGATGTCGTTGAAGAGAAAAAACTGGCGTGCCTTAGGTCGCTTTCGACACATTTTTGTTAGTACTCCTTCGCCAACCAGAACTCGACCAGGCAGGAACAACGGCTGACCGGATGCCCCAAAGCAGTTCTCCACCATTTGTATCCTACGGGCATTTGCCTCGCTGTTTACTATTGTTGGTACAAAATATTCGAAAAATAGCAATTTTAAAGCATTTGAAAGTGAGGAAAGGTAGTTTGAAATGGGGTACGAATGTTTTGTATATGTTAATATGTTCTTTAAAACACTATTGGATAGTTTATCTGCCTAGAATGGTAGTGCTTGTAATCTGAACAATGACTCATCCTTATTACTTTTAATTCAGCACTTCCTTCTTTGTTTCGTCACTCGCAGCTACGCGATGTCTGTATCGCTATCGTCAAACCCTAAATTCTGGGAAAAATGCTCTGCCTTCATGGAAAGTGAGATTATCTCGAAGTCAATTAGCTACTCATATATTTTACAACTAAACGCAATACAAAAAACTTTTGCCAAAAATCGAAACAATTGTGTACATGAATAACATAACATCAACCAATCAAAATAACATCAACCACTTACTAAGGGAATAATGTTTTTCAACCTAATGTTTGCAATGTCTTAAAGTTCTTCGTGCACAGCGTAGGCATTGCTCTACTCACCCAACTTGTCCACCATCTTCCCTCGTTCAACAAAACTTTCAACTAATTTGTTGTTTTCTCGTTCGATATCGTGTCCTAGTGTCCTAGAATGCTGCTCTGTTAACTCTTACGATAACAAAACCTCCTTATAATTAAGATACTGTGCAATTATAAACTAATCGTTTTATTTAATCTTTTCGGTTTTGTATCGTCACTTTTACGCAGAAAATAATGCTTGTCGCGACAATTTTGCAAACGCCAAGTCAATTTTTTGTATGAATGGTCATCTGGTGGTCGGAACAGTAAGTAACAAACGTCATAATTGAAACGTCGTTTACAAAGAGATCTAATGTCAAAAAATCATTTTTCTCAATACTGAGACCTTTTTTTAAAATAATCATGCAACAAATAACTTACAATATTATTCTTATAAATTCTAAGGCATGTATTTTGTATAATTCTAGACATAAAATATCACAAAATATTAAACTTAATTTACGCTACACCGTAACTAAAAGAAGAAACCTTCAATTTTGATGTAATCGAATAAACTGTAGAGTAACTGATAACATCTATTTAACATTACAATTTATTGACAGCTTTAGGCGAAAATATTTAGACAATTAGGCGAAGGTGTTAGTATGGTTCTGTATGTTTTAAATTTTATTTGAAGACGATAGCTATATCACTGATCTAGATATTCAACGATTTTTCGAAACCAAGAATTTGTTTCGTTATAACAATGCTTTGATGATCCAATCTAATCCAAACCAATGATAAAATACATTCGAAAACTTCATTATATGTTTTTTTTTGATAAAACCCAAAGTAATATTCGTTTTACCAACTACTCATACTCATTCAAAAATATTGTAATACAGCGCATGCGTGGATGCACGATTGTTAAGATCGTGCTCGAGTTCTGACGTCTTAGAACAAATTATTAGTCCACCGTGAGGTTTGGCTCAAAGACAAGGGCTCAAAGTGAAAGGAGTAATGATATAATATTTATAACAGCAAACATACCACAAAAATATTAGTAGCGAATAGTGTCAAGGAAAGGCAAACTTGTTAAGCCGGTTTATCAAGCAACGAATGTATTAAGAGCTAATGCCCTTTTAACAATTGTGTTCTACTCCGACGCAAGGTAAGATGAACATTTTTCGGCGGTATTCCGGAACCGTAATTGAGTAATCCTCTATGAGAGGTCTATTTTTAGCTGCAATTTTTCGTGAAAATACTTTTGGGAAAGATTCGTGAAAGCTATTGGCTATTGTTGAGCATCTGACCGCTTCAGCTCTGCTCAAAGAGAGAAATTAGAATCAAGTGGAACGCGTTTGCGCGGTAATGTTGTTTCTACATTGTCTAGTGGTGCCATTGATACTGTTTCCAAAGGATGTGAAAATCGACGCAAATGGTACTACCAAGAGGTGTTTTTGTAAGGTGAATGTTCTACAACAATTGAAATGAAGTTAATGAAATTACAACAATTCTCGAATGGTCAATACATCTACAGCGTGCTTTTACTGTATTGAATTCTAGGTATTCAAAATCTATATGAAGTTCAAAAAACCCTGAAAAACATTATTGATTTTATTTAATGTTTAATGACAAACTATGTTTAAGATGTATTATGTCTTTAATTATGTCAATATCACTGGTGCAAAGGTATACTTTCTCAGCCTATTTATTTATGTTTAACACATGTTTTTGTTAGGTTTCGCCTACAGCACGTTAAGCAAACATTTTCTCAAAACAAATTACAATTTTGATGACGAGCGCAAAGTAGAAACATAAGGTTGTTATAAAGTGAGGCGAAATTATGGCCGAATTTACATTCTCTGTTACCTGATATGAAGATCATATGGAATAGAGTAAATGGCGACAGAGGAGATTCTGCGCAGTTGCGCGGACTTCCGCTCTCTAGGCAAACCTGTTAAAATGAATCCATGCATACTCACCCTCCCCCCTTCGCTGCAATCCCACGACTTTCGGTCAGACCAAACGCCAAAAGTATTGAAAATACAGTGCACGATGGTATGTAAGGCACACATCGGTCCATGCAAGTGAATCTAGTTATCAATTCTGCGTCTGTTAATTTAGACTCTGTACATTTTGTTAAGTACAGTACATCTGTATCAGTGGAAAGGTTATAAGGAATCACATGCTAAATCAAAACAACAAAAGCTTGTGCCAATTTAGCTCCGGAGTATGTGAAAATTGCCCAAGCTATAATGTAGACAATGTAAACTAAACTGGTTTAACATTTCAGACGGAGGACGCTCCTATAGTTTTTTTATCTGGTGACTACGTTACTTTTCTTACGGAAGTGGACACGTTTCAATGTGCAACCATTTTCGAACAGACTGGAAAGGCATAAGGCCAATAACTAGCGTAGCGTATGTTCTATCATCAAGTGCGCTTAGTTTCTCCTGTCGGAGGAACATCGGAGCGATGCCTTCATTTTTATGCGAGTGTAATTTATATTTTGCAGTGTAATTTACTTTTAGATACCAATCAACAGATAACATCAAAGAGTAATTCGTCAAAACTTTCACTGAGCTCTATGTTAGTAATCAATACAAACATGTCAATAGACTTCAACTGGAAAGTAATTATATGAAAATAAGGATAAACGAATATTGTATAGAGGACAACATGTGTAATATATGATCGGTGAATCGGTTTGAAAACTTGAACATTGTTACGAGTGTTTTGTGCAACATGACTTCTATACGAAGCAGCAAGACCACAGTTCAAAATGATCCACAAGGACCATGTGTCCCGTTTGGTAAGATGTGAAAACCATTTCTTGTCGGAAGAAGCTTTTATACAGCACGGGCCACAAGCAAGGGCCTTCCACGATATATCTAATAGATTGAAGAAAGAAAGAACTGTGATAAAGTCAATTTCAAAATCTCTCATTTCACTGCTTTCATAAATTTCTTCTAAACATCGTTAAACACTTTAATTTCTTTTCTTTCTTTAATTTCTTATTCTTATTTCTCCATTCTCGTTGTTATATCATATTTAATTTAATATATCTTTCCAGAATATCAATCGATAATAAAGCCAACTTCAGCTCAGGTGCGCAACAGAAATTCCTTGAAAGATGTCGTTTCATCGGGAAATAAGTTAATTGGTGCGTTTCATACCCCTGATTCTGTGTGTCCATTGGTGCCGACGTCGTATGCACAACAAAGCGAACAACACAATCAGTTTCTTGAGATCCTAAATAAGTCGTTCTCCCGCAAGAAAGCTGGACAACGGACGGGAAAGAAGTTTATTGTTAGTGGAAGGCTATTGTCGAGTAAAGCTCTCGGATCACCACTACATACCCAGAAAAAAAGAAAGTCTCGATCGTTTTTTCTTAAACGTCAACACTCGCTGACCGATGTATGGCAAACGACTCTTAAATCTACAACGGCTATGACTAAAGCAGCTGCCAGAATGGAAAATACAGAAATTGCTATAGGTGGACACCAACATAATCATGACGGGCCAAGTGGATCAGAACCGGCGATCGGCGGTACAAGTATACCGATCGCACCCAAGAAACCAACCAGAAGAGCAGGTGTGAAACCACAGCCTGATCGTCCGTTACGAGCGCTCTTTTGTCTTACACGGACAAATCCTCTTCGAAAGCTTTGCATCGCCATTGTGGAATGGAAGTAAGATATAAGTGAAAATCAAAAACTGCATTTATAATTTCTAACAATGTGTGTTTTTTTTCAGACCCTTTGAATATTTGATTTTACTTACAATTTTTGCCAATTGTGTAGCCTTAGCTGTGTACACACCCTTTCCCAATAGTGATTCAAACACCACGAACGCGGCACTCGAAAAAGTTGAATATATCTTTTTAGTAATATTTACGTCGGAATGTGTAATGAAGCTAATTGCATACGGGTTTATATTACATCCTGGATCCTATTTGAGGAATGGATGGAATATTCTCGATTTCACTATCGTAGTTATTGGGTAAGTTATTATAGTTATAGTTTGCTATTAGCTATTATAGCTATTATTATAGCTATTATAGTTTGTTTGTGTAAAAGATGTTTGTAATGCATATTTTGTGGTGGTATTGACAATTTTCTTGATTTTTAGGGGCAATTTTTGATAATAGTTTATAAAAGTAAAAATTTGTAAAGAAAGATTGATTCATATTTTTTTGTTCTGGTATTATCTGTTGTTACAGTATGATTTCTACAGCGCTGTCTAATCTTATGAAGGAAGGATTTGATGTTAAAGCTCTTCGCGCTTTTCGAGTACTTCGTCCATTGCGTTTGGTATCTGGAGTGCCTAGTAAGTCATTCGTGCTATTCAATTAATTTTTCGCATGTTCATTTCAGCCTTTCATCGATAACCTTTTTAAGAACTATGATTATTAAAAAAAAATCCAACAGGTTTGCAAGTTGTTCTCAATTCAATCCTTCGTGCCATGGTGCCTTTACTACACATAGCCCTACTGGTACTGTTTGTGATAATCATTTACGCCATCATAGGTCTAGAACTGTTCTCCGGTAAATTACATAAGTCTTGCTTCCATAATGAAACGGGTATGTTAGATGTAGTATATTTTTAAACAAATAATTTTGAATGTACCACAAACTGATCCTTTAAAATATGGTACGTTGAAGGTGAAATTATGGACGATCCACATCCTTGCGGAGAGGATGGCTTTCATTGTGACACGATATCACCTGAAATGGTATGCAGATACTATTGGGAAGGTCCGAATTTCGGCATCACGAACTTTGATAACTTTGGGCTATCAATGTTAACTGTGTTCCAGTGTGTGACATTGGAAGGATGGACAGACATGCTGTATTATGTAAGTATTATAATGTATCTAGAAATTGTTTGAATGGCTCATATGCTGATAGTTTTACTTATTACACCTATTTAATGACAATTATTACAGATTGAGGACGCAATGGGGAGTAGCTGGCAGTGGGTGTATTTCATTTCTATGGTCATTCTCGGTGCTTTCTTTGTTATGAATCTTATTCTGGGTGTTTTGAGTGGTGAATTTTCGAAGGAACGAACGAAAGCAAAAAATCGAGGCGATTTTCAAAAACTTCGTGAAAAGCAGCAAATCGAAGAAGACCTTCGTGGTTACTTAGATTGGATTACACAAGCAGAAGACATAGATCCCGACAACGAAGCAAGTGGAATTCAAGAGGGCAAAGTGAAAAACCCAATTGAACTGGATTCATCCGACAATCTTGGCGAAGACGGAGAGGTGCAGCATTTGTCATGGTGTGCTCGAAAACGAAAATCTATCGATCGTGTCAATCGCCGTTTAAGACGTGCTTGTCGCAAGGCTGTAAAATCGCAGGCTTTTTATTGGCTTATTATAATATTGGTTTTCCTTAATACGGGTGTGTTAGCTACAGAACATTATCGTCAGCCTCCTTGGTTGGATGACTTCCAAGGTAAGCTCTTTCCAGAAGCGGACATTTTCTTTGATATTCTGTTTTTTTTAATCTTAGAAGAACGGACAGGGCCGTATTTATTATGTTTTCTTTTGTTTAATATGTATTAATTTCTTTTGCAGAATACACGAATATGTTTTTCGTCGCCCTGTTTACAATGGAAATGTTACTGAAGATGTATAGTTTGGGATTCCAGGGATATTTTGTATCTCTATTCAACCGTTTCGACTGTTTTGTTGTAATCGGTAGTATTGGAGAGATGGTACTCACTAGCACACAAATTATGCCACCTCTCGGGGTTTCTGTATTACGATGTGTCCGTCTATTACGTGTTTTCAAGGTTACTAAGTAAGTGTGTTACTATATCGCAACTGTTATGTACTTTTTAAACAATATGAAATAACCTTTCACTGTTTTAAGATACTGGCAATCTCTCTCTAATTTGGTTGCATCGCTGTTAAACTCCATACAATCGATCGCATCTCTGCTACTGTTGTTGTTTTTATTCATCGTCATTTTTGCTTTGCTCGGAATGCAAGTTTTTGGAGGAAAGTTCAACTTCAACAGTTCAGTCGATAAGCCGCGCTCAAATTTTGATAGCTTCGTGCAAAGTTTGCTCACAGTGTTTCAGGTACGTGTAATAACATACATTTCATAATTCGTAATGGAAATCCGTTTCATTTGATGTTTAAAAAATTTAATGAATATTTAAGTACCAGAAAATTAAAGATAATCTATAATACAGTATTGTTTTGACTAAATAGATACTTACAGGTGAAGATTGGAACATGGTTATGTACGACGGAATTCAGGCATATGGTGGGGTAGCATCGATGGGTATCATTGCTAGCATTTACTTCATTATTCTGTTTATATGTGGTAATTGTATCCTTTTATAAAGTATGCTAGAAACGTGTTTTTTTGGTTTTGTTATCAATTTTTGTGAGCTGTGTTTTCCTAACATAAATTCTTATCGACTGTGTTGCGTGAGCTAGACATTTTATTGAATGTCTTTTTGGCTATTGCCGTTGACAATTTGGCCGATGCGGATTCCCTAACGACCGTTGAAAAAGAGGAAGGTGAAAACCCTGAGGGTGACGAGGAAAAATTGTCACATGCACCAACACCAACTGAACATGGAGATGATGGATTTATGGAACATGAAAAGGACAATTTGGACTCTGACAACGATCCAATGAACATGTAAGGTTCTTATTCACTATCCGGCGTCACAAAACTACACTGTGCAAAATTTAATTGGTTCAGTAGTTGTGGAGAAAATGCGGTACAGACACACAAACATCCATTTTAACATATATAAAAGAAGATATAGATAGATTATGATGTCCAGAGATGCATTTGTAACAATAAAATGACAAATGGATAGTATCTTATGATTTGTTAATGATTTGCCCTGTTTACTTTACATTTTAGGTCTGATGAATATGATTGCCATGAGTCACAATCTAAGATTCCTGTCCCCGAGGATGACGAAGGTTACGAAGAGCAGGATACGCAAGGTGCGTGTTATTCATTCGAACAAATGTGTTTCGGTATCGGTGCTATTCCTAACAGTGAATTTTTTTTCATATGAGCGAAATTGTGATTAGATTTATATTTTACATTAAATTGGCATGAAATAGAGGATCTACTGTGCCGCGCCGCATATTTGGAACATCGTGACTGGACGTTCCACGTACGGCGATTATCGACTTCAGCACCCTTTTTTATAAAGTGTGTGTTCATTTATTTGAAAAATATGATTAGAGAAAAAAATATGATTTGCCCCCGCTGATAAAGTAGTCGGTAACGCTCTTCGCTGTCAGCGCAGCTGGCCAGGGTTCGAATCCCGGGACCGGTTGCGACTCAACCGGCCATGGTTTCGATTCCCGATACCGGCGCTGACAGAGGGGGGTTGGCGCGGGACCAACATCCCCGCCCGTAAAAACGAACTGTTACAGATAGCACCAGGGATAATTGACATTAACATTGTCTCTGGTGCAGGCCAAGACCGCACAGTGGTTGTAGTGCCAAAGAAGAAAAAGAAGATTAGAGAAAAAGAAAACTACTTCAGCCTCATAATGTCATCGTAAGCATCCCTCTGTAACAACACCGCGTGGTGGACCAGGAGGAAGGGCGGGAACGTTCACACGTGTGAACTCATGTTATTAGTTGTTTGTTTCAACGCCGAAAAGGGATACGCGAAAAGAGACATAAACTATTGTGCTGTAACTATAGGTGTATAAGAGTTCGGTGCACACCATCTCTTTATTTGCTTAACAGGGAAGTTGTCGATGAGAAAAGTCTGCTATTGCCCATACAGAAGAGCTATGAAAAAGAAGGAAATATCACCAGTACGACACAGTTTCAAAGCTGCCTTAAGAAGTCGTGACTAGTTGCAAACAGCAGCCTAACCAATCAGATTTGTGAGAATGATCGTGACCAAGCTTTTTAATCCATTCTTTATCACAATGTCCCCCGCTGCAACCCCGCCCGTAAAAACGATCCGTTACAGTGAGCAACAGAGATCATTGTTGTCCCTGGTGCAATCTAAGACCGCTTAGCGGTTGTTGTCTAACCTATACATATATCTCAAAGGTATTGTATCTAGTGTGTTTCCTATTCAAGACTAATAGTCAATTAATACTATGTTTCATTTTCATTATTATATTGTCTAAGACTATATTTCAATTAATAACAACAGAATCTTGCCAACAATATTTGTCTCTAACTTAACCTAATTCGGCAATCTTTCAATATTAAAGTATATGTCCACTATTCTTCACCTTTTTATTGTTTTAGGTGAGACATTCGAAGAAACAGCAACGGTATCTGCTCGTCCTCGTCGTTTATCGGAATTAAGCGTGAAGAAATCCAAAAAGCCCATACCTCGAGCGAATGCATTGCTCGTATTCTCCCCAACGAACAGGTAACTGTAGGTGGGCACTCGGTAGAGCTAACTTTGTACAGTAAAATAATTGTCTTACTTAAAATCGTTAGCTTTGCTGAGTGCCCTTAATGTATTTTACTAATTTGTTTTTCTTTGTTTCCATTTGTTTTTTATTGTTTCAATGATGTTAGATTCGCAAGACGACGGTCTGCGGGTGGCTAGACCACGTAGAATGTCTGAGTTAAATGTCGTCAATACGGTGTTACCGATACCGGATGGTTCATCGTTTTTTATTATGTCAAAAACAAACAGGTTGATGATTGAGTTTATTGTTTGAGATAATGTGTCTACGTGTTACCCCATAAGATAAACGCAGAGCATTTTTTTAACATACTGCCCGCTGAATGAACAATACGGACATATTTACTACCTTATTCCCTTTTATGATCTAACTGTTCCATAAAGCGTAATTGAAAGGATTGCTTGAATGACGCGGCGTACTGGGAAATTAATATTTTATACTTCTAACTAAATTGGTACCACAATTATGCTGAGCAGCTACTTGTTTGCTTATTCCGCTTTTTGAAACCTAAAATTCCAAACCCTTACCAAATTTCTTCTTTTAATATCTGCGTAACTCGATGGATTATTTGTTGCAGTTTGTACTTTAACAGGAAAGGTTATGTACATATCGCATGATACCAATCAAAATAAACTCTTGTTCGCCGCATGCGATAAATATTTAGGTCCCGAATTTATATGAAATGAAAAGGCAAAATAGGACATTAATTTTATGTAGAAAGAATTTCAAATTTGTAGATTAGCTTTGATGTAACTTTCCAACTTTTTCAATAATTTTCCACGAAAAAAACATTATCCAATTAAACACAACGCTGCAAAATAAATCTATTTGAAGTTTATTGATTGAATCTTTTTTTTCGATAGGTTTCGTATTTTCTGCCACTGGCTCTGTAATCATGGCACGTTCGGCAACATAATTCTAGTCTGCATTATGTTCTCATCGGCAATGCTGGCGGCGGAAGACCCTTTGAATGCCAATAGTGAACGCAACCAGATCCTCAACTACTTCGACTATTTCTTCACGTCCGTATTTACGATAGAATTGCTGCTGAAACTAATTTCGTATGGGTTTTTATTTCATGACGGAGCATTCTGCCGATCTGCGTTTAACTTACTTGACCTGTTAGTTGTCTGTGTGTCACTGATATCGATGTTTTTCAGGTCAGCCTTTTTTCATAACGAATTTAAATTCATAAATTATTCTATATTATCTTTATTAATTTTAATTTATCATTAATTTCAGTTCGGGTGCCATCTCTGTGATAAAAATTCTTCGAGTGCTTCGTGTTCTTCGACCACTCCGTGCTATTAATCGTGCTAAAGGATTGAAGGTAAACTATATTGGCGTGAATCATCAATCTACGATAAACATTTTTACTTTAAGATGTTTTACAACAACAAATATTGGATGGATTTTTATCATTTGTCACATATTTTTTATGCCATAAGAAACGACAATGTTTATACATTTAATGCCGCCTCTATAGCACAAAAGAGAAGATCAGCAATTAACCAAAACTAGAACAAATAACTATGGTTGCAAAGACAATTGAATGAGTTGTATTAGTGTTCATAATTGTTACTTATTGGCGAACTCAACCCGCCTTAGTAAGAATGCATCGATTGAGATGTTTGATATAGATAATCTGCCCGACCAATCAAACTGCCTGGCAAAGTTGTGGTAATTAATTTTAACTAAGATGCACTTATTATATTTTTTTTTCGTTTTTCGGCAAGATGAAAAAATCATCTTTAGGCTTTTCAATTTTTTTTTACTATTTTTATTTTACATATCTTCTCAGCATGTAGTGCAATGTGTTATAGTAGCAGTAAAGACTATCGGTAATATCGTGTTGGTTACTTGTTTGCTACAGTTTATGTTCGCCGTAATCGGGGTGCAGTTGTATAAGGTAGGACGCAAAATTGCGGCCTTATTTATTATATTGTTCATTTGAAGTTGTGTGTGATGTGAAGTTTAGTTTACTTTTGTTTTCTTTTTATTTTCTGTGTTTCTGATCTGATCATTTCATTACTTTTTTATCATACTACGCTAATGGGAATACGCACTGATGCGCTGTATAGTATTGTCACGTTAATGTTATAATCATTTACCTACGATATCTTTCTCATCAGTAGGTGCTTTTTCATTTAAAGAGCATACAAGCTTCTTCGTTAATATGTCTGAGGTGCTGCTCAGAATGATGTTTGTCTTTATCATCGGCTTGTGTACTTTACTTCTATCCTCTAGCTTCTGTGATCAAACGCACAGGGTAATTGCCTCCAAATTCCAATATACCAAATCTCGGAATAATTGGCTGAACATGGACGTACACAGTTGTATTACATAGTTAGTTTTTAAGAAACAACGTGCTCACTTACTCTTCTAAGCCATTACCAAGTCGTAACTTTAAGAATATTCAATCAAGAGCCGTACATTTTTCTTAGGACGTTCACAGATAAAGCAGTTGGTTACACGACCAACGCTGGTTGCATTCTTGTGTCTGTTGCTCATTTTTAATAATTTTTTATTATCGGGAAAAATTTAATGTTAGTTTCTATATGACAGAAGTAGGTATACTATTAGTATATAATGTTCACGCTTTTCATTTCGGGATGATTTTTTGTGGATTGTTGATTTTGATAATGTTTGAATGCATTTGAGGCGTTACATCTATTTGAGATTACGATATTATATATATTTAGGTAAGTGTCGCCTGGTCCCTGGTGATATTTTAAGGTTTGCGTACAATCTTGCATTTTCACCAAGTAAAATTATTTAAGCAAGTAAGCGAAGTTTGCAATGGAAACTATACATTGCACTTCAGCTGACGACAGAATAAACGTGCATTACATATATGAATTTGAATTGGTGAAAATTATCTGACTCTTTAACTGTAATTTTCTTCTGTACGCACGCACCCGCAACAGTACGTAGTGAAATGTGTGATAGTTGCTATCAAAACGATCGGCAATATTATGCTAGTGACGTACCTCTTGCAGTTTATGTTTGCTGTGATTGGAGTACAGTTATTTAAGGTAATTGATGCCCTGATTATTGCCTGTTCTTGTTTCACTTCTCTCGTCTAGTTTTGTATGTTTACTATCTATCCACCACTACCAATAATTCACCATAGTTTTCGATGTTTTGTTTATAATTTTATTTCAAGTAAATGCGTAACTTCACTTCATTGTCGTAGAAGTGCTATGCACTTTTTTCTGGTCATTGAAATTTGACCGTAACGAAAAATATAACCAATTTTTTTTTCATGATTGTACTCGTAGTTGAACCTTGTACATATATAAAAAATTTCAACATTATTTGAATAAAAATGTCGTTGTTTATACTTATAGTACATTATAATCTGACAAATAAAAATTACTTCATATAATTTTGTCTTTTTGATAGTAAATCCATGTTATTCAAATTACTATGTTAAATCAGTCATCTATGACAAAAATGGTAACTGCGGTGCCACATGAATCGTAATTCGGAGCGTAAAAACATCAGATCGTTTACGCTTCGTGTGGCAGGTTTAAAATATGAAACCGAAATGTCAAACGTGTATACATTCGTGTTTTTGGTCCGAGAAACAGAAATCAAAGAGAAATAAATTGATTTCTGAATATTTTTTTCTGTGGTTTTAGATTTTGTTGCTATATCAGCAAATAAGAACTTACATTATCCTCTGTTTGTAAACAAAGCGTTTTTGCTAACGGTTTTTACGTGTCCGCTGAGCCATACACGTTTTGTCGTTTGGTAAGCACAAACAGTTTGACATTTATCTGAAACGTCATTTCGTTTATTTACGGACCGTCTGGCACCTCAGTTACTGTTTTTTTGTTTTGTCTCACTTTAGCATTAGGTTGTTATATATTTTGCATATGTCTGCATGTGAAAGAGCATGATAACACTAAAGGTCAAAGAACTATACTGCGGGGACACACGATGCGTAACGTAACAAGTTTGACGTTAACGATTAATGCCAAACTGTTTACGCCTCGGCCAAAACATATACGTTTTGACAGAAAAGCAGCAGTTGTTTGGCATTAATCGTTAACATCAAACTTGTTATGTTACGCATCGTGTGTCCCCGCAGATAGGTCAAAATAGCATCGATAAACATGGTTGTGTTTTTCTTATATTTGCGGCATCTGTCCAATGTATTTTAATTTGTGCATTTTGTCTGAAGCAGTTGTCTTTGACATTGTGTTAAGTCATAAAACGACACAAAAAGAATCTTTTCTCAACCAAGTGAAAATAGAATATTATTTCTACATATCCTTCATAGTATTTTCGAGAAAGTAATACATAGTAACATTATAGAAATGAACGACAGGTTAATGTCAACGTTTTTTGTTAACATTGAAAGATGTATGTTTTGTATAACCCTTACCGGGGCCACGCAAACCATTCAGACGCTTCAAACATTAAAGGTTTCCATTATGTGATGGATTTATGTGAGCTTTACGATGACCATTATAACGGACAATTTGTAACAGAACTCAACTGAATTTAATGAACCACCAAATTACTCAAGATGCGTTTCGCTGTTGAAAGCATACTGCGGTGCCACACAAAGCGTAAATGGGACCGTAAAAAAGCCATTTCGTTTGTGCTTCGTGTGACAGCAAAAATATAAAAACAAAATGTCAAATGTCGTGTTTTTGGTCCGAGAAAACAGAAATAGAAGAGAAATGAATTGATTTCTGAATAATTTTTCAATTTTTTCGATTTTGTTGCTAAACCAGCAAATAAGAACTTACATTACTTACAAAGCGTATGCAAATGTATGTGTTTACGGTCGGGTTTACGTCTCGGCCAAAACATAAACGTTTTTACAGAAGTGCAAACATTTTGGCATTTATCTGAAATACCAGAAAGTTAATTTGCGCATCGTGTAGGCCGACAGATACATTTAAAAAAAACGGGCAAGTTTCGAAAGATTTTTAATTTGTATAAAACTACCGGTCGGAACTAGTGACAACACGGCTGAACAGGACTAAATTTGATATATTTGGTACGAGCTATATTAGGAATTATAGTTAAAGTAGTCAATTAATTCTTCTTCTTATCCAACTACAACCACTGAGCGGTTTTGGGTTGTACCAGAGATAATGTTTATTTCTGGTGTTTTCAGCAACGTTGCGTTTTTACGGTTGTTGGTCAACTTCCCTGTCACGCCAGTCTCTCGAATTGAATCCATGGCCAGCTGCGTGTCAAACGGTACCGGGATTCAAACCGATGGCATGCTGCGTGACAATGACGAGCGTTATTGTTATTGTAGATTGCTCTAACAACGGGTGTCACTTAATTAACACAATTAAAACAATGGGGTTTTTACTGATTATAGTTTTATATAACAGTTGATGTAGTGCGTCTTCCACATATATTGCGTTTATTGATTGGGTGTGTTTGATGAACTGTGAATAATCTAAGCACTGAAATGAAGAATAATGCTAGAATAAACTAAAATGATCATTTATAGTAGGATTTATAATAACGCATAGGATTTATTTATAACGGGTTTATTTATCAATATGGCCAGGCCCGTTCTACTTAGATGAAATAAGGGTTTTATCTCCTTCATCCTATAGGACAGAAGTATTTTGACTTGACGTTTCCGGGATTTTGATAAATAACGGGTTGTGCGTTTCTAAAGGGCGGTTTACACGCTGCGATCTGCCATGCAATATCGCATGAAGTGACATTTCCGGAGACGTCATAAATGTCATTGCCGCGGGTGGAAATCTGAAGACTCGACATGCAATTTGTGAACAAATTTCAAAACAGGGCCAGTTTGTCGGTTGACTTGTTGATGTTTTGTTTTGGCCTCTTATTTATATTTTGGACGCTTCGTCAACGTTCGCGAAAGTGTGTAACTGAATTTATAAAAATTTACGAAAGTCTGCCATGTCTTTGGCAACTAAAAAATAAAAAATAGAGTGATCGGAATAAAAAGGCGGAGGCATACGATGCCATTTAAAAGCAATTTCCTCGACACTGTAACCTCTTCGCACGTTCTTTTTTCGCTTTTTAACCGAAAAGCACAATGGTAAGGCAAACCAACACAGTGTTGCTTCCATGGCTGATTCCAACATGTCCAACCGACAAACTGACCCTGTTTTGAAATTTGTTCACAAATTGCATGTCGAGTCTTCAGATTTCCACCCGCGGCAGTGACATTTATGACGTCTCCGGAAATGTCACTTCATGCGATATTGCATGGCAGATCGCAGCGTGTAAACAGCCCTTAAGGTTGCCGCTAAATTATTTTTCGTAAATTAAACTGGTAAACTTAAAATGGATAAATACGTCACAGCCGGTGCCTTGTCGAAAAAACCTTTGATTTGGCAAAATTATTTGGTCTTAAATTTGTGAAATTTTTTCTTAAAATTTTTTTCTCAAAATTAAAGAAACCGATTTGGTAAGTTAATTCCAAACAAAACACGTATTAGTTCTTCATGCTTGATATTATTTTGTGTTTACGAATACTTCAACGAAAAACGTAAACGAGTAAACAATGAATACAATTTTGTTTTTGTAAAAATTATGTACTCTTAAATCCGTACAGCATTTAGTCTAGTACCTCCTACCAAACTTCAAAATTTATGAGTGGGATAGTGGGATTTAAACTAAAATGTTGTTTATTAAATTGCTATTGCTAAAACTAGTTGATGTTAATGTGTGTTATTGCATGTTTTTTTACCATAGTTTATTACGTGATGTTGTGTGTAAGTGAACATGTTTAAGTATACTTTCTTCCGTAATAGAAATTTCCATTCATGTAATCAGTATTTAATGATGGATTTAATTATGATTTATTCTACAGGGAAAATTCTTCTCATGTTCGGATGGTTCGAAAATGCAGGAATCAGAATGTCAGTAAGTATCTAATTCTACTATGAGTAAACAGTATCTATATGTATCTTATATAAGGCTGGGAAAAGTAATCCATGATTTTCTTGGTGGATGACTTTAGTGATCGATATCTCGTGAAGTATCGATCGTACAGTTTCAAGTTTAGGCTTGTTTTATAGCTAAAGAGGCAAATATCGGCTATTACTGCCAAACGCCTCTATAATACAAAAGAAAAAAAAATTGTTTCATAGCTGATACACTTAAAAAGATGCTTTCATTGTTTATTGTTTGTTCCATTCGTTTGTGAGTTGTAGGGTGTTAACAATGAAGGTTAACAAAGAGAAAATTCGGTACATTTTACTGTTTTTCTTTGAAAAAGGTCAAATTTTAAGCTAGGCTGCTCAAATTCTGCATGTTGTTTATGGTGCCAATACTCTAAAATCTAGTGTCGATTAATTTTGGTTTCGTCGACCCGTTTTAGTTTATTTTTGTGTTAAAGACTAGGCAGACACGTAATCGAAAATGTCGATAAAATCACAGAAGTAATTAACAGTTGATCTGTATGTTAGTAATCAAAGCGTTGGCCAGAAGCTAAAGATCAATCATCGAACAGGCTAAAGCCGTTTGTGCAAAGCTGGATTAACAAAGAAGCTCGATGTTTGGGCGCCACCCTATTTACAGCAAAAAACATAATGGCATAATGGAATTACCATCTGCGAAATCGAGCCATTTCTTAATCAGATGAGTACTGGGGATGAGGAATGGGATTCACACGACAATACTGCTTGAAAATAAGCAGGGTAAAATAGCTTAACCACTGGTCGAACCAGAACTAACGGTCAGAAAGTTTCTACTGGGTATATGGTGGGACTTGAAAGGAACCGTTTATGATGAGTTGCTTCCGTGTAGCCAAACACTAAATTCAGATCTGTGGCTGGGGAGGTGGCTTAGAACCAGGGAACGGACATAGAATACTTTCTATATGCCGACCGCATCACAATGAAGTCACAATAGGCACTCTTTTTCTTCACATTAAGACAAGATTTCTCACAGCTCTCTGCTCGACAAAGTCCAGACAGAGAGCGCAATAGCGAGGAATTGTTTGCTTCTCTTTCGTGCTAATGGAGCTCTCGTTAACAGTTCGGCCATTTGACAATTCAGCGGTTGAAAATCTTCCTTCAGCGGTAAAATTTTAATCATCGGGAAACATTTATCGGTAGGTATTTACTTATAAATAGTGAAAGTGTGCCGTGTTTTGTTTGCGATGGTTTCGAATTCCGGGACCAGTTGTCACGCAGCTGACCAGGGGGTTCGATTCTCGATACTGGCTCGAGACCATCAACCCTGCCCGTAAAACACACCCCGTTACAGAAAGCAACAGAGGCTAATATTGTCTCTGGTGCAGGATAAGATCGCTCAGTGGTTGTTGCCGAATAAAAAGAAGAAGAAGTCAAAACGTTTAATCAACAATGTATTTTCCTATCATACAAAATTATTTAATTGAGATTGTTATTGTTTTTTACAGCGGTACATATTTAGTATACGAAGATGGCAATGTGGACAAGCCAGTTTCAAAAGAACGATATTGGTCACGAAATCGGTTCCATTTTGATGATGTATCGAAGGCAATGTTAACTCTTTTCACCGTGTCAACGTTTGAGGGCTGGCCTGGGTAAGCTATAACATAAATGTACAATCTTTTTATTGTTTATGAACACTATGATATTGACAAAAAAATGTGTAATTCTCTTCAATAACATCAACAGATTATTGTATGTATCTATCGACTCCCACGAAGAAGATTCTGGGCCGATACATAATTTTCGCCCAATTGTGGCTGCATATTATATAATTTACATAATCATCATCGCCTTCTTCATGGTAAACATCTTTGTTGGTTTTGTCATCGTTACATTCCAAAACGAAGGTGAACAGGAATACAAGAATTGCGACCTGGACAAAAATCAGCGAAATTGTATAGAGTTTGCACTAAAGGCCAAACCAATAAGACGTTACATACCAAAGCATCGCATACAGTATAAAGTGTGGTGGTTTGTAACATCTCAACCATTCGAATATATGATATTTATACTGATTATGATAAACACAATTACACTTTCGATGAAGTTTTACCGACAACCGGAGATTTACACGGAGGTTTTGGATTTATTGAACCTTATCTTCACGGCAGTCTTCGCCTTGGAGTTTGTCTTTAAACTAGCAGCATTTAGATTTAAGGTAAGCAAATTGACAAAAAATAAAATGTTTTTACAATAAGAAATGAAGTGAAAGACAGAAGAAAGGAAAGAAAGGAACATCGAATGTTTTCTTAGAGAAAGATCATAGACGTAAGAATCAGTAGAAAAGAGGTGAACACTTAGAACACAGGTTTGAACTATAAGCTAAGCGCATTTAATGAAATGAAAATAAATAGGATTTATGAAAGTATTGAGGTTGTATAGAAGCTTTTGGTAGACAAATTACATTACATTGGCGATTTTTTTACATTGGCGAATATGGTGTTTGTATTCAACTTTTTTGTCTTAAATTGGTTTATTTAAATCAGTATGTATTCTTCAATTGTTATGAAAATTATTTTTATTTTGACGTTTTTTTTCTGTATTGTATGTGATGTAGATTGAAGTTTTTGTCACGCAGCTTTCCATGGGTTCAAATCCTGAAACCGGCGTGAAACGGGGTTTAGCCTGGGGCAACAACCCCGCCCGTAAAATGACAATGTTACCGAGAGCAACAGAGGTTAACGTTGTCCCTGTTGCAGGCTCGGCTGTTGTGACTGGATAAGAGGAAGAAGACGTTGGTTTTCTCTTATTTCTTTTTTACTCGATGACTTTATAACAGCTATGTCGATTAAAGCCCTTCTGTGGAAATGTGAACGTTCTCCAAGATGAAACAGTTTCCTTCTCTTCTTCGGGAACAACCGCTAAGCAGTCTTGTACCATGGACAATAATAATCTCTTTTGCTCTCTGTAACGGATTGTTTTACGGGCGGGGTTATTAGTCCCACGCCAACCCCCGGTATCGGGAATCGAAGTCATGGCCGGTAGCGTAACAACCGATCCCGGGATTCGAACCCAGGCCAGCTGCGTTGACAGCGACGAGCGTTACCGACTGCTCTTACCGTTATCAGCGGGGAAGCAGTTTGGTTATGGGTCAGATATTGTGGTCAGTGTCACTGTTATTGTCTATGCTTTTGCATACATTAGGAAATCTATTGGACTTAGTAAGAGAAGGTTTAGTTCTGAGGAAAGTTAAAAGACCATGCGCCAAGTGGTTTACATAATAGCGGATAATTTACAGTAATTACTAAAGACCCAATTCCTTATCACCACATATTTCATTTTATTTTGTCATTTTCAGAATTATTTCGGAGATGCGTGGAATGTATTTGATTTTATAATTGTACTAGGTAGTTTCATTGATATTGTATACTCGGAAGTTAACGTCAGTAAAGGAATGAAGGCAAGTAATAAACATGACAAACAATTGATCCGATTATGTAAATTCTTGAATCAATATTTCTGATTCATTAAAGGGAGGATCAAGTATAATATCAATCAATTTTTTCCGACTGTTCCGAGTGATGCGATTGGTTAAGCTTTTAGCAAGAGGAGAAGGAATTCGTACACTTTTATGGACATTTATAAAATCCTTTCAAGCACTACCATACGTAGCATTGTTGATTGTCATGCTCTTCTTCATTTATGCTGTGATCGGAATGCAGGTAAAATTACCAATTTTATTTAAATTACTACAAATATTATCAATAAACACAGAGTAAAAGATAAATGCCGCACGGCTACACGGATTAAATTGTCGTTATGAAATTTTAAAATATTCAGAAAACATGACTGTGTAGTTCCTCAGTGATTTTTAGTTTATATTGAAATTGAAGTTTGTTGTGTTTGTTTTTATGTTTCGGGTTTTAGAGGTTATAGAGTCGCATTGATATCAGTTCTCAATTAAATGTATGGAATATTGTTATTTAAAATGACACCTTCTATTAAAGAAATCAAATCTTATATTTAAAATTACACATAGAACATGCTGATTAACTAAACAATAGATCTGTGTATATTTTCTGTGAAAGTCTTATGGCAATTATAATAGTTACTACAATATTGTTGTTCTACCACTCGGCTAGTCTTCAGTTCAATTTTTGTTCCCTCCTGATGTTGTTAACTTTTTAAATTTTGACAATAAATTGAACAACTGTTTTCTTTTTAGGTTTTTGGAAAAATAGCCATGGATGATGACACGTCGATTCATCGAAACAATAATTTTCAAACGTTTCCTCAAGCAGTTTTGGTACTATTTCGGTCGGCTACAGGAGAAGCGTGGCAAGATATTATGCTTGATTGCTCTGCGCGGCCAGGAGAAGTTAATTGCGACCCCAAATCAGACGATGCAGGATCTCCCGACGGCTGCGGCTCTAGCATCGCTTTTCCATACTTCATTTCATTTTATGTACTTTGTTCCTTCCTTATTATCAATTTATTTGTTGCTGTCATTATGGATAATTTTGACTACTTAACACGCGATTGGTCTATCCTCGGTCCGCACCATCTAGACGAATTCGTACGCCTATGGAGCGAGTACGATCCAGACGCTAAGGGACGAATTAAGCATCTAGATGTCGTAACCTTGTTACGTAAGATATCTCCACCGCTCGGATTCGGCAAGTTGTGTCCACACCGGGTGGCCTGCAAGCGTTTGGTATCGATGAACATGCCGCTAAATAGCGACGGTACGGTTCTGTTTAATGCGACGTTATTTGCGGTGGTACGCACATCGTTAAAGATCAAAACCGAAGGAAATATCGATGATGCCAATACAGAATTGCGCAATACCATCAAGCAAATATGGAAGCGCACAAATCCGAAGCTTTTAGATCAAGTGGTGCCACCACCGGGAGTCGATGATGAAGTAACGGTTGGCAAATTTTATGCTACGTTCTTGATACAAGATTACTTCAGAAGGTTTAAAAAACGAAAGGAAAATGACAATAAGCTAAGCAGCGATCAGAACAAAAGACGCACGATAACATTACAAGCAGGCTTACGTACGTTACACGAGGCAGGTCCAGAGCTGAAACGAGCCATATCTGGAAATCTTGAGGATATTGGTGATGATAATCCGGAACCGTCCCATCGGGTATGTATCATTAAATGTTGGTTCACTATCAAGTTGGAGGTGTTTCGATGGTTACAATAATGTTTATTTTAGCGTAATCATACCCTGTTTGGAAACGTGTGGTGTTCAATTCGTCGGCCTGGAACTTTCGGTTTAAAGCAAAAGGAAAAGTGGTCTGGAAATCACAAAATGACAGCCACCACAATTGCTGCTTCAGCCGCCATGCACACGGTATTATCTGGAACAAATGAAGGTCCAAGACAAGAAGGTCCGAGGTCAAAACTCAACTGTGTCGACAGTGGTCCAGGATACAGTCACATAGCTGAAAGCATTTTACATGCTGTGCACGATAATCCATTACGGGATACGTTCGGTAATGGTGTACAAGGTAGTGCAGAGAATAACGATGCTGCCACAACCGATATCCCTCTACGACCATTATTATTGTATGACGCAACTAACAAACGAGGACCTACAAAGTAAGATGAACTTCTTTGAATGAAATATTTGTTCATCTATTAATTTATTTCATTTTATTTTATCTATGTTTCATGACGATGAATTTAAATTACTATTAGTGCCAATGTTGGTTCACAAAACATTTCCTTGGCAAGTAAGTAAACAAATGCATCTTAAACCATAGGCTTGTTTGAACGGAAAAAACTTGCCACACTGAATGGCTTTATTTGAGTTCTTCGAATTGTGAAGGGTGGTTCGTATACGATTTGGTTTTTTTATTTGGTTGTCAAAGTCAGTCAACATTGCTCGGTATCGTACGCCATCGCAGGTTTGAGCGCGCCTCCTTTTTCATTCATTCATACGGTGGCAGCTGATACCGCATGACCAAAATCTCGTTTTGAGTGTATTGGTCGAACCCCAAAAACGACAATTCTGCCTTTCAAATAATTGTTCAACCATCGGAAAATATTCAGCCGTTTTTTGTAACCAAATGAAAAACAAATTGTGTACGAACCTCCCTATATCATCTGTATATCAAAAGAGGATTTCTGAGTTTTTGTATCGTTATTAACATACCAAATGATCGCAGGTCAAGTTTTAATACTACCCTTGTTACGATATGTGTTTCCCAAAATCGACTCGCGAAGGATTAATACATTTATTCATTATCTGGAAACTACAACCGACGAACGGTTGTTGCCTGTTAGAGAGACTCACCCCCCTATTATGAAACTCGAATCGAGAACTCGATCGTTCATCCGAGTTCATTTTGCTATAGCTTTCTCTTTTTGCCTTCTCTCTTGTTGTGTTCTGCTTTCTCTGTTACTGTGCTCACTCGAACGACCGAGTTCTCGATTCGAGTTTCATAATAGGGGGGTCAGTCTCAGACTCAGACTCACCGTTCGCGGTAGAATGCCTTTGTTGAAACTGTTTCATCAGAGTATAGGGTGTTAAGGCTGCTAAGGTTGGCGAGGGGCCAACAACCCCTCTCGTCAAAACAGAACGTTATAGAAAGTAACCGAGATCAACATTGCCTCTGTTACAGGCCAAGACCGTTCGGCAGTTGTAATAGACAGAAGAGGAAAAGAGCGCTAATCTTTGTACTAATTTTTCCTGCACAAAGGCGTGTAAAAATGGTTGTATAAGTTCCAATATTTTTTATTTAATTTTTAATGATATACGTGGTGGGTTCAAAAAGTTCTGACAAATTTAGAACTTACGGGGGTACGGGTATTCGATTTTTTTGTGACGTTGTGTTGCCACTCATGTCACTCACTTATGGTGACAACTTCGACAAGAGAACGACAAAGCGCAAGGGAGCGGGACTACGCCTGATGGAGAAGCGGCCGAGAGGATCGAACAATTCTCCGCGTTTCTCTGATCTCTTTAGTTCGCTGAAAATTATTGTTTTCGAGCATTTTCGAAATCGTAGCATCGTAAAAAAAGCGTGTTAATAATGGTGGTCAACGAAGAAAACTTCAGTAAATTTTACAGTTTTTGTCCGATAAAGGCGAAAATTCAAGCTAGGCCGCTGAAATTGTGCATGGTGTTTGTGTTGCCGATACTCTAACAGCTAAAATCGGTGCAATTTTGGTTTCGTCTAACTGTTTCAATTATTTTCTATGTTTGAGTTGCACCTCGCACAGGCACACCCGCCGTCGAAAATGTAGACAAAATTACGGAAATAATCAAAGTTGATCAGCATTTTAGTAATCAGAGCATCGACCAGGAACTAAAGATTAACAATCGAACATGTTTAGGCCATTTTCGCAAAGATGGATTCACGAAGAGCTCGATATTTGGGTGTCACATCAATTGACACCGAAAAACATGATAGATTGAATTGCCATCAGCGAAGTTTGCGCCAAACTGAACAATGAAGAACAATGATTGACACCTTTTTCGCGCATTACAAAATTTCATGAATGATGAAAAATTGAGATCAAGAAAGTATTGTGAAAAAGAATGCTAGAATGTTTCGTCAATAATGACCAAAACTTCTATTAAACAGGCGTTTTGAAGCTACCTTTGATTTTTTTAAAGGCAACAAATTTTCCAACGGTGCATATTTGCCGCAAATCGGCCCATCGGAAGCATCTTAAATAAAGGTGTGATTTACACGCAAAAAACGTCCATTACTTTTTCCCCATCCTTGTATTACATTACAAATTTATCCCTTAAAATAATGAATAAATGTGAATCATGAATAAATCATGAATAAATATATCATGAACTAGCTGTCCCGACAGACTTCGTACTGTCTCCTTGTTTCTGTTTTTGAAATTCCTTTTTGGGTTTTGGCGCAAGTACAATACTTTCGCATTTCTGAGTATAGCAGTGTTCGGGCGAAATTATCACTCTGACATGGATGACAAAAACTGGTCAAGGTTGTAGATGGTTGATTGTAGCGCATTCGGTTCTGTTGCATATACTCTTTAGCCATTCTCTAAGTGTACGGCCAAATGAACTAGTACGGCTAAGGAGCAGTGGGTATCTTTCGTGAATGTAGAAAGAGAAAATGCGCCAAATTGCTATCTCTCTCTTTCTCTCTCTCTTGCTCTTTTCCTCTTTCTTTCTCTTTCTCTCTTTCTCTCTTTCTCTCTCTCTTTCTCTTTTCTCTTTTCTCTCTTTCTCGCTCTCTCTTGCTATCTTCTTCTTTCTTTCTTTCTCTTTCTCTCTCTCTTTCCCCATTTTTTCTCTGTCCCTCTCCCTCTCTCCCTCTCTTTCTCACCTTCTTCAAAAATTAAACGCAGTTTAATGCAGGGAAATTGCATTTTCCCCCAGCATCACACTACTTCAAGATAGATGGAATGAGGGGTGGTGATAGGTGGAAAAAGGAAGGATAAGGGTTTTAAGTGAAACCAATCGATTTAGAGACCTCCAAAACCTAAGAAACGATGCCCCTATTGTCCTAGGACGTGTTTTAGGGATTGGGGTAATATGCGGACACCTGTTTCCCCTCGTCACGCAAAGACCAAATTTTGTCACATGCTTTCTGAGATGACCATCAACTGTTGTGCAAGTTTTGATGAAATTCGTTTCATAACTTGTGGAGTAATTAATGTTTTTGACAGTTAGTTATTAGAGAGGGGAAAGAAAGAGGGGGTATAGGTGTTTTTAACCATGACTATTGCACTCCTCGGTTCCTAAAACCCCGGTATACCAAATTTCGAGTCAATCGATCCAGTAGTTTCGGAGTCCATAAGGAACATACGGACAGAACTTCATTTTTATATAGAAGATCATGAATAAATCACATGAATATATTATATGAAACGGTTTTTTGTTGTTGATGTTCAATTACAATTTTATGTTCATCTTTTGTTACTTTTTACTTATCTTACTACTTATCTTTTGTTTACTTTTTATCAGTTGATCGCACCAACAAATTAGAAAACTTGGAAAAAGTTCGTCTGATTCACTCAACACCCAGCAGCCCACATGAAACTCACAAGCCATCTTCTGATGTGATTGGATCTGCGGAAAGCCTGGTCGGAAGGGTAATTAAGAAAAGAAATAGAACGATAGGAAAACATATAAGGATGGCTAAAATATAATCCATTATTTTCTCGGTAGATGACTTAAGTTATCGATATTTCCCGAAGTATCAATCGTACAGTTTCAAGTTTACCTCTTTGTCAAGCTCACATAAAAAAATTATGTCACACTTTTTTGTTTACTCTATTCAGTTGTCATTATTGCGTACTAACGGTGGATTTAACAAGAGAAAATTAGCTACATTTTACAGTTTTTCGTTGAAAAAGACGAAAATTCAAGCTAGGTAACTGAAATGTTGCATGGTGTTTATGGTGCCGGTGCTCTAATAATAAGATAAATACGACAATACTGTATGAAAATGACCCAAGCGAATAACACCTTTTTCGCGCATTACAAAATTTCCTGAATGATGAAAAATTGAGAACAAGAAAGTATTGTGGAAAAAGATTGCTAGAGCTATTCGCCAATTATAACCAAGACTTCTATTAAAGAAGGCGTTTTGAAGTACACGCAAAAATAATGGATTACTTTTTAGCCAGTCATATATATAGATTTCTGTCGAAGTCGACTGAATAGATATCGGATTTAAAATAAATGAGATTTTACTTACTTATTATAGGTACTCGCACAACAAGGATTAGGTAAATACTGCGACCTGGATCTGGTTCATTGTGCTCAAATGGAAATGCAGGAAGCACTTGACATGACACAGGAAGAAATGGATCTTGCTGCACATGAGTTAATGCTAGAAGAACGTTTTAATAGAAAAAATTGTGCCAGTGCAAAAAACAATTCACGACGTAAGATTAACTCTAATAGTAAAAAATCTGAGCAACCGCTGTTATAGCACTCGTTGAGCCTATCTCGAGATATTTTCGCAAGTTGCGATTATAATTTGAAAAAGTCAGTTATTTTTATTTTACAAAGTTTTTTCTCTTTTTTCTATTGCCACCATGCTTGTCATAAGTTGTATGTAACAGTGAAGAGCACAGTGAAAAATAAGAAAATGTAATGTGCCCATACAACATAAAATTTTACATAAACAAATATAAATACGTTAAACACGGAAGCCCCGTTGATAGAGCAGTTATCACACAGCTGGCTATGGATTAAATTCCCGATGGTGGGCTATGGCGTGATGGTGGGAGAAATTGGCACGGTGGCAACAACTCTATCCGTAAAAACACAACGTTACAGAAAGCAACATAAAAAAACTTTGTCTTTGTTGAGCAACGCAACATTAAAGTCGGATAAGAAGTAGGCACGAAACATTAAAGGTCGGTCCACAAAAACAACTCACATGCTAGATTGTTCGACATTTCCCAAGTTGTGTTGCAAAAGTAATTTACGTTTGCATAAACTTTAATCAACTCGTAAGTTAGCCTTTGAAAAACTGAGAGACTTTTTGTTATATTCGTCGTCATCCATTTTTGGTCAAAAATGAGAAATTGCAAATGTATAATTGGAGTCTCTCTTGGTAATATAGAGCTGATGCCGTAATTTTAATATACCGAAAAACTTTTAACATAGTTGCGAGAAAAAAACAGATGGTTTCTGAAATGAACTCAAAATGTGTTATACTTACTATTGTGAATTTTCAGATATTTGAAATGCTTGTCATATTTTCCATTCTATAATATAATACTAATTTTGCTATGTTTTACCTGTACTAACCCACCGAAGAAAAGCAACGTTTCACTCTAAATCAACCCCAATTGAAAGCTTCAAAACCTACGTTGATAGTTGCTATGGAACATTCTTCGTGAGAAGCATACGTAGAAGATCCGCAGTAGTACAGAGTACAATTGATGTTAGGGAGCGGACCTAACGCACGAAGGAGCGTTATCCGATTGTGATGTCGCGTTCACCTACCAGTTCTGATCTTTTGTTAACGCCTTAAAACCGTTTGTTAATCGATTCTTTTGGCCTGGGACGGGCAGTGTTGTAAACAACGGCCGACGACCACGAGGAAGACTGTCACGCCAGCCCAGCACCAGCACTTGCCAGCCGTAGCGGCTGTGACGGTGAATTCGGCCGTGATGCACGATGACCGACGCATCCACAGCAACTAGCCGTCTCCAGTGGTGACCCTCTCCCCCGACCAGTGGCAAATAATCTCGCCAGCACAAAAATGCAACAACAAATCGCAAAACAACTTCCAAGCTTGTCTTTCCGTTAAAGAGAGAATCCTGCACCTTCAGAAAAAGAGACTATGGAGAAGAGAGACTATGGAGGACCATGACCTCACTGGGATTCCACCCGCGGCTGGTTGGCCTTCTAAAGCTATTTGGGGAGAAGTCTTCCTCACGTCTGCTGGTAAATGGACAGCTGTCCTCTCCATTTCCCATCCAGCGTTCCGTCAGAGAGGGTGACCCGCTATCTATGCACCTGTTTGTCCTCTATCTCTATCCCGTTATCACTCAAATCGAAAGCATTTGTTGCGATCAGGACGACCTGGTCATTGCATATGATGACGATATCTCAGTGATTACCATCTCCCCTTCCAAAATCGAGTGGGTCCGAGAGATGATCGAATCGTTCGGCTTGTGCTCGGGGCAAGACGCGATCGACATAGGACACTTCACAACAACAATAAAAATCCACATCCCATGGCTTCATACCGAGGAGCGCCTCCGGCTCCTGGGCATATTGTTCTCCAACAACATTCGCGAGGCTATCCCCCCTATTCCCCCCTATTATGAAACTCGAATCGAGAACTCGAACGATCGAGTGAACACAGTAACAGAGAAAGCAGAATACAGCAAGAGAGAAGGCAAAAAGAGAAAGCTATAGCAAAATGAACTCGGATGAACGTTCGAATACTCGATTCGAGTTTCATAATAGGGGGGATCATCGTCCAAAAGTTCGGGCAGCTTGTCTGGCTGCATCGTGTGAGAGATCTAAAACTGGCGCAGAAGATTCTGCTGCTCAATACCTTTCTGCTACCAAGGCTCTGGTACGTTGCAACCGTTTGCAGCGCTCGACAACTCGACGTGGCGAAGTTCTCTCACACCATTGGATCTCTACTATGGAATGGCTCTGGTAGTATGCGAATACCACTTCACCAACTGGCGCTACCCCAGAATCGAGGTGGAATGAATCTACATATTCCGTTCGTCAACGCGCAGGGTCTACTGACAAACCGATATCTCTCGGAGCAACGTTGTCTGGTAATCGGCTCGGAACACATCACCAACGCTGGAAACCCACCAAACGTAAAAAGTATCCCGTCAACCTATCCGTGCTTCCGAAGGGTTATAGAACACCTGGCATATGTGCCAACAACCCTTCGTGAAACACCATCATCACATCAAGGGTGGTCGAAGCCTCCCCACAAATACTATGGCGGAGAGTGTGGAGAAACAGCAGCTCGAGACAGCTCTCATCTAACCAGAGATACTTTCTTTACATGCTGGTAAATAAAAAAAATTCTAAATGCCGACCACCTCTTTCGGACTGGAAGAGCCAACACCCCGACCTGCCCACACTGTCCCGCAGTTGAGACCCTGGAGCACAAATTCACAACATGCCTCCGTGTGTCTGTAGCGTGGGAATACCTGATGCGGAGGGTCTCTTAATTTGCTCCAGGTTCAAACCTTTGCTTTGAAGATCTTCACTGTCCTACTCTGAATCGAATCACAGCAAGTTCACGAGTCGCAATCCTTAGTGTTTTTTCAAACTACATCATCCACATAATTGGAAACAAAGATGCTGCTATCGATGTAGAAGTCCTCTCATGTTCTTTGTAAACATGTTCATTGTTGTTAAAGTGTAACTAGGGGGCTACACGAAGCGTGAAAACTAGCGTAAAATTAATTTGTAATGTCAAAACGTTTACGCGTCGTGTGGCAGCAAAAATATAAAAACGAAACGTGAAACGTGTTTACGTTCGTGTTTTTGGTCCAAGAAAATAGAAATAGAAGAGAAATTAATTGATTTCTGAATTTTTTTATCTGTTTTTTCCGATTTTGTTGGTATACCAGCAAATAAAAACATAAATTATTCTCTGTTTGTAAGCAAAGCGTATGAAAAAAATAATTACGCTCGGGTTTACGCCTCGCGCGAACCGTAAACGTTTTGACAGCGCCGCAGCAGTTTGGCATTAATCGTTAATGTCAAAATCATTACGTTACGCTTGATGTAGCCCCACAGTAAGTCCTATATATATACTACGAATAAACATTTTATAAAAAAAATCCTCTCTTTTTACATACTAAAACAACATATGGGTTGTCGGTGATGGCTCACAACCCAAACTACCCATTTATACCCCAAAACTGACCGAAGTAACAAGAGCCTCGACTCCAAACGAGTCGGCGACTATGGTTCGTCTTCAAAGGCGCGCAAAGGAAGTTACTCAAATTGACGTAAAAGGCAAACCGACTCCGAAGGCTCCCAAAGAAAAAAAGGAGACTCAATCTGAAAAATTCCGAACCTGAATAAACGAATTTCCTAACTTCCCCCATTCGAGCGAAGTTCATTAACGTCAGCGAAGTTCATTAACATTAACTTCTTCAGTTTCTTGGTCTAGTTGCGTTCGCAACACTGGGGTGTTCAATAAGTTTTGCGGTTCATTATCAGAAGGCGTTGAGTCGAAAAAAGTGACTAAAGAGTGATGTGAACCTGGTTCGTATCTAGAAATTAGCAAAAAGGTGTTAGCATAAATTTTTAGGGATGCAAAAGGAATTTGGTTTGTGGATTACTTGTTGCAATTCTGAAAACCATAAATGATGATTACTATTGTAACCTCTTAGACCAGTGGCGAGGCGTACACGATCCCCCCTATTATGAAACTCGAATCGAGAACTCGAACGGTCATTTGAGTTCATTTTGCTATAGCTTTCTCTTTTTGCCTTCTCTCTTGCTGTATTCTGCTTTCTCTGTTACTGTGTTCACTCGATCGTTCGAGTTCTCGATTCGAATTTCATAATAGGGGGGATGTACGACGGTTAGGTCGTTGTACATTGCGCACAGTTCGCTGTTGTAGCGGTTCCTCCATTGTACCTCCTCACATATGAAACCAAATACAAATCTTAGCATTTTCCTTTCGGACGCGGCTAAGAGGGTTTCGTCAGTTTCGAGGGTTTCTATACAACACCAGATTCAACCTTCGCGACACGAGTTGCGAGCGTAATAGTTTACCTGTTGGCTGTTAGTACCATAGCGCGAATCTCCTTAGTTATTTATGTTAGATTTGTATTCAGCAGTGGAGTTCCCGGCTGCTCAGTAAATTGGTCGTTGAGTAGTTCATCAAAATGCTGGTCCCATCGCGAGAGGACCTTTGGCTGGTTACTGATCAGATTTCCAACCTTGTCGCCGCAGCAGATGACCAGGTGATCATCAGGTGATCAGATGAAGTTGTTTCGGTGACCTGCTACCGCTTTGTAAAATTGTCTTGTGGGTCCGTAACGCTGTATGTTTTCTTCAAGTTCACGTTTTTTTGTTCTTCGTACAATCGTTTCTTTTTCTTGTGAACTTGTTTCTCTATTCTTATGAGCTGAGCGTGTGGACACCCACGAGGCTTTATAGATGTCTTTTCGCACAAATTTGGTACGTCCAATCCGGAGGTTCCTTGCGGATACAAAATTGATCAATCTGTAACCATTTTCGTTGCTTGTACCTAGTAAACTGTGAAGGCTGGTGTATTGACGGTTCACCGGCTTCCTACCGACTTTAGCATTGAAGTCCTCCAAATGATGTTTAGGTCATTTCTGGGACATCTGTCCAGTTCTTTTTGAAAAATGCCCTACGAGTAGTACTTTTTTCTACGGTTCTGTCCTCGGTAGGGGCGTGAAAGATCTGACGACTGGCCAGCTCTATTTTCTTTATTTCCCCAATGATTCCTCGTGTTTATAGTGAGCACGGGCGGCCGACACGCTCTTCGGTATTTTATGAACTTCTTGGCACCTGAAAACTTTTTATACCATAAATAAACGATTGCTTCGATCCACCTAACGAACAGTCAGATAAGCCATAGCCACCAACATTTGGAATACTCCCGAGCACTTAAGTTCGTGTTTCACACAAAATATGGTGCATATCTATCAACCTTCTTCTATCTCCAAACCTTCTTCTATCTCTTCTTCTATGTATATAAAAGAAAGTCGCAGATTGTTGGAATGAATGGAGCGATCTGGCTGAAAATTGGTAAGGAGGTACCTTTATATTCCGACCACAATGAATGTTTTTGTTTTTCATGTATTATAGAGATTTTGAGTTGTAAACTCATTCTTCTCTTTTATATACTAACTTAGCTATAATTATTTCTAACTATGATATATTCTTTTCTATTTTTAATTCATATAGTATAAGTATAATTATTATAACCTAATATATAATATAATCTATTATGATAATATGATAATGGTATATAAAGGTATATAAAAGTGAAAAGGTAAATTGTGATATAGTAATACTTTAAATACTACTTAAAATCCAGTTTTTTCGTTCCAATCCAACTAAATCAAAATTTCTTTGGTTCTAATTTATTCCCTTCGACTTAACTGCTCGGTCGTTCTCCGGTAGATTTCTGGGCGTCTTCCCAGATCCCCTTGAAGATTATAAGCGGCAAGTAAATCGAAGTGTCCTTTTACTATTTTGTAGTTTTTTAAATGATAATCTATGAATTGATAATTATTTTAAAATTTTTTGAATTGAATTGAAACGAAAACAATCTGAAATCTAGTTGAGTCTAATTTAATATAGTAAAATGAATTTAGATATATGTCAACATAGTAGGTAGTCAATATAGTGATGTAGTCTAATATGTAGTATAAGTTGATATGATAATTTGATAATAAGATATAGAGAATGTAATAAAGCATGTTATAGTAATACTTATAGTAAGACTTAAACTCTAGGTTTTTCCGTTCCAATTCAACTAAGTCAAAATTACTTTTATTCCAAATTATTGCCGTCGATTTTCCTGCTCGGTCGTTCTCCGGTAGATTTCTGGCCGTCTTTCCCAGATCCCCTTGAAGATTATAACCGGCAAGGAAAACGAAGTGTAACTTTACTATTCTGTAGACGACAATGAATGTGCACATTATTTTTTCTTCATACTGAGACGAGACAGACAGAGCGCGCAACAGCAAACAATTGTCGGCTTCTCTTTCTTGCTAATGGAGGCGAAACATTGCGAATAAAATGACTGAAGAAGAGCACAAGCCGAGATTGGTCACTCAATTTCGGGTGAGCGCGGGATCCGCCGATATTGGGCCAATGAACGTTCATTGTCAAAAATGTAACGTATTCAAATGTCCCGTAGAAACGATTGTCAAAGAACGTAGGTTTAATCCGACATTCAAGATCTTTATTTAGTTATTTTTACATTAAAAAATAATATAGTGGAAGATTAACTTATTACAGGGTGTTTCATTAACGATGTATGATTTCATTTGATTTTAAAAAATAAACGGCTGAATATTTTTAAATGGTTGAACATTTGTTTGAAAGGTTCATTCATTACATTTATGTATAAAATATAATTCTGGTTGCAGAAAATTGCGAAACATGAGAAATTTATTTCCAAAGTGCAAGGTCGCCAAATAATTCGTCAAAAGCACATTTCATTGAAGATCATTTCCATTTATGTGGCTATGATAATAAGCAGTATTATGGTTCAGAAAACCCACAGATCGTGCAAGAGAAGCCAATGCACCCACAACGAGCGACTTTTTGGTGCGGATTTTGGCTAATTGGTTTTTCGGCGAAATTTAAGCTGATAACTTGGACGGCGTTTGGTTTGAATAGGACGGCGCTACGTGCCATAGAGTGACAGCTACAATCAAAATTTACGTTATACGAACATACCAGCAGCTATTGACAATAAAAATATTCAGCCGTTTTTGTTTTATAACAAAATGAAAAAAAGCATCGTTAATGAAACACCCTGTATCATTATTCTTACGTATTATATTTCTTCTTCTTCTTATTAGACAAAAACCACTGGGCGGTCTTAGCCTGCACCACAAAGTTCATCTCTGATGCTTTCTGTAACGGTTTGTTTTTACGGGAGGGGTTTTTGGTCCCGTGCCAATTTCCCTGGCACGCCGGTATAGGGAATCGAAACCATGGCTGACTGTTTGACAGCAACGAGCGTTACTAACTGCTCTATCTCCGGGGGCCCATTGCCTCTGGGCCCACGATAAGAAAAATGTGTTTTTCTTATCGTGGTAAAGAACTTATCGAACAGCCTAGTAATATTTAAATTGCAAAATTAAGATTGAGAAACGCACGAAGAAGAATTCACAAGACATCACACTGTTTCTGAACTGGTAAGATCGTAGAATCCTTAAAATATCATTAACTAATCGACTGCCCCCTTTGTGCCTCTGGACGGCCTAAGCGGACTTTACGGACTGGTTCGTCGTCCGCCATTGCCATGATATGACCAGCCAACTGGAGCCTAGTGAGACGCACACGCTGCACAAAAGAGAGGTCGTGGTACATCGCGTACGGGGCCAAATATCAAGCTGAGCATCTTCCTCTCGGTCCACTTAGCTACCAAAATGTCCACATGTAAGCAAGGCCAACCATAAAAAGAGAATGGGTGTTTACTCACGGAATGCTTTGAAACCTTCTCCACTCCGGGAAAAAGTGTTCTCGGCTGGTTAGTCAAGATTAAGACTCAACTACACTCATGGTCGACATTACGTTTGGCGCGGAAGAGCTGAACCTTTTTCCTATAAGTAAACCAAATAAACAATGAACGAAAATGGCAAAGGAATTATGGTCTGGGGATGCATTTTTGCACATGGAACTGGGAAGTTAGTCTAGATCGAGAAGTCAAGGTCGGAAAACGGTTCATTGACGAGGATTGAATGCTACAGCAGGACAATGCCCCAATCCAAGGCTAAAGTATTAGTATAGTATAGTATATACTAAAGTAAAGTATAGTAATGCAATTCCTGGAAGTCAAGATGTTTTAGACTATCCTGCACAAAGCTCAGACTTGTCTTCTATCGAAAGCATGTGAGCATTAGTGAAACATCGAGTGACTCAAAAAGTGCCACCGTATTTGACGGAATTAGTCAGGAAAATTAAAAAAGCATGATCTACAATAACAGCAGAGGATTGTAGGAAGTACCATAATACAGCAAAACTATGATTTACACGTCTTATGTAATGTTTGTGATTGATTTTAGATTAACTATAGTAAATGTTTCATCCTTGTATTTTATAAAATCTTTTTAGTTCTCGAACTAAACTTCTTTTCGCTATTTCGTACTGCTGACCATAGGCTAATTTAGTTGTTCTTTCTTAAGTTTGCAATTCTTCGTCCACGCCCACCTGTCGTTTAGGCCGTTCATTGCCTTTCAAGTAAACGCGTGGAGCTATGCTGAGTCTTCATTTGCAGGAGGGCTTGTGGATTGTGTAGTTTTGTAAATAAAATGTTCCAATGTTACCTGTGAATAGAATGTCTCAATAAGTTATGATTAATAAGAGTATGAACAAAATTATATTTTGCATATTTAGTTTTTGTAAAAGATCAATTGATATCGAACGTAAAAATGGAGGAGAATTTGATGTCCACCTACATTTTAATGATGAGAGTTCAGCATTAGTTTAAAAATAACCATTTTAATTGTGAAAGACGACATCGTAGTATTGCGTCACATAACGTTAGTCAAAAATAGCACAGAATACTTTACACCAATACTGCCATCCGTCGGTACTTAACCATACACCATGGGCACTATGGACAAACAAACAAAGGAATCAAAGAATCGAAAGAAAATCATGTAAATGTTTGATGTATATAAATAAAAAAAAAATTTTATGAAGGAATTGCAATATGGGACTATCAAAATCACTTTGTTTACTGTGCATGTTATATTCTCTTTACAAAACTAAATTGAATATAAATCAACATAGAAAGAATACCAAGTTACCAAATCAATTCTGACTATTGTTGGACTTTCTATCTTTTTTTTGCCACTTGTAAAATTAATTTCTCTCCCGTTGTTCACAAACACGAACAATCACTACACCTGTCTTGTAAATAGAACAGTGCAATGAAATGAGATTTCGAAAGCAATCTTAGTTTGCCGTAATTTCACTGTTCAGTTTCATGTTGTTTTTCGTCGTGTGCGGTAGACTGTAACCTTGACATTACTATTCGCGAAATATCGTTCATAATAATAACATTATAGTGAACAATCTGTGCTGTGGCGACTCGCAACATCGATAATTGTTTTTTCCACTAAGGAACGAACTGTGCGATATTCCAGCTGGAAGACACAAACATTAGATATGCACAAAAACTGAAATTTTGAGTGAAAAAACCGGAGGCAGTTTAAATCAAAGCTACATGAAAATGGCCTTAACAACAGGTGAAGGTGCAGCAACGCAAATGTTTCCGAATGTTGGCCTGAGTGCCGACGATCAGTTGCCGAATGATGGTGCCGGAGCAAACAATCAGCTTAAGCGACCTCAAAGACGACCAGGAAAAGTAATGCCGGATCGACCACCACGTGTGTTTTACTGTCTCACATTAAAAAATCCTCTGCGAAAGCTGTGCATCAAAGTGGTTGAGTGGAAGTATGTGATATTACTACTTAGGATGTTATTTGTACTAGCCGAGTGAAACTATGGTGTTTGTTACGATGCAACATAGTTTAAGCATCCTATAGCGTTTTACATTTTGAAATGTGTGTTTTTAGATGTAAATATCATCATAATTAGTCACTTGGTAGCTGCAGTTGACTAAAGAAAGTTGCGAATTGGAGCTGCTTTTCATCTCAGTACTACGATCATTTAAAAAAAGTAAAAAATGTGTGACCCCTACGTGATCGTCATATGTATTTGAATTAGAGTTGTTGATTAATGCATATCGTAAGCGAAGTGATTAACACCAACTTCGTAGTACCAAGATGTTTCAACATATTCGAGAATATGTCCAATAATAAAGCAGATGGAGCCTGCTACTCGTGCGGCAAATGAACGCAGCCGTCATGTGTAAGAACACGACGTTCCGTACTTCGTTTAAAGAAACCATCAAGGCTTCTTCGGCAGAGCTTAATTTTGCTAACGAACCTGGTCCAAGCCGACCGGGTTTTGGAATAATCTGTATAGAGTGTATAACTATCCCACGATCAAGCGAAATTCACATCCTCTTTATAGGAGGTCAAGAAGAGTCCCTACGAAGTCCCAGAGCGACGGTAAAGTACTTTAAGATAGTGATCAGTGTACGACAGATAAACATGTGATTGGAAGTTCTGTGGAAGCCGAGTTCTGCTGTTAAAACTGTGAACATTTTTCCGATTGGCATATAAACATACAGATGCTTGAATATGTTTGTAGCGATTGATTTTATTATTGTAATATGTTTTTCATGATTTTATATTTGTTTCAGTTCAATCGATTTGCAATCTTTTCGTAATCATATCGTCTCCCTGTAAATGTGGGTGTAGCAATTAACTCGAGTGGTTTTACTGCAGATCGCATTACTCACTAAATGTCACATTTTTTTTAAATGAAATATGTGTTTGATAGCTACTGTCATTACGCATGTAACGCAGTATAGGTTTTATAAGTCTTAACAACACCTGTTTTAAGCATTAGAACATGTCAAGTTTTGTTCCTGGTGAAGTTTTTTTGCGGGAAGTACTTTTTCATTACTGCTTGCACGGCAGAAAAAAGGGATTCTTGTATCGAATCGTCACTGGTGATGAAAAGGGGAGTTATTACATAAATCCTAAACGCAAAAAGGCCTGAATACAGCCTGGTGAACCAGGTCCATCGCAAACAAAGCGAAATTTTCACTTTGCAACGGCTATGATTGGATTGGATTTTGTATTATAGAGGCGTTGGTCAGCAGCTAAACATTAACCTCTTTCTACGATACTACCTTAATTTAAATTTAAATTTAAGACTGAATTTAATTCTCAAACCTAGTGCCTATTTCGTCCCCCATGGTACCTGGGCAATGCAAACCCTGCCCTTTCCGAAGGACTTCCACTGGCAGGGAAGTTGGAAGTAAAAGTAAACCCTTACTCTGAGGGAGTCGGCGACTATGGTTCGTCGGCAAGGGCTCACAAATGAAGTGACTTTAGTTTGAGATGAACTGAGCCCTGTCTCTGCGGAGTCTGCGACTATGGATTGTCGACAAGGGCCCAAAGCGAAGGTCAAATGCAACAATTATGATGTGCATATGGTGGGATATGAAAGACGTGGTGTACTTTGAGCTTTTAAAACCTGATGAAAATATTGAAGAACAACCCCATCAACAACAATGAATACATTTGAAGCAAGCATAAAACGATGAGAATTGGACAAAAAAAACATAATAAGTAGTTTTTTCAACATGACAACGCTCCACCATCGCAAAACTGGTCAAAACCTATCACGAAAATTTCGGATGGGAACTATAAACCCCGCCGCTGTATTCAACAGATGTTGTTCTTTCGGACTAGCATTTTTTCCGATACATTAATAACTCTGAGTAAGTCTCTGAGTAGATCGCTGATAAAAATAAGAAGTTCCATCGACATGGAATCGAGGAACTGCCTAAAGACGGGAGAAAGTAGTAGCTAATGACGGACAATACGTTCATTAAGGTAGTCGAACGTTTGTTGTAGTTAGGTCACAAATGTCGAATGAAACCACATGAATTAATTGCTACACCTAATAACAATCTGAAAAAAACAATGTTTTTTTGTATATTTAATAATAATGCAATCTTTTTTTGTTTTTTTTTTCGATTTGTAGGGCTTTTGAGTACCTTATTTTATTGACAATATTCGCCAACTGTGTCGCTCTTGCGACCTACACACCTTTTCCCAACGGTGACTCTAACGCTACAAATGCACTACTAGAAAAAGTAGAACATGTTTTTTTGATAATTTTTACTCTCGAATGCGTGATGAAATTAATCGCATATGGATTTATTATGCATCCTGGCGCATATCTTCGAAGCAGATGGAATATGCTGGACTTTACAATCGTTCTAATTGGGTAAGGAAAACTAAATATTAAAAAAAAATAGGCATGACTAATTGATTTCAATATTATACAAAATTTAACAAAATATCAAGAACATAAAGAAATAATCAACAATTTCTTTACTTCCTAGTAGGTTTGTAGATTTAAGTCGTATTAACAAGAGGTACAAGTATCAAAGCCTTCTACATTCATCAAAAATAGTGCCACCATTAATCATTTGAATACTACCATTCGATAGTTTTTTTTAGGTACTGCCGGTAGGTTAGTAAAATTTAGTTTAGGCAGGTAAATAATAATGGCCATTTAGGACCCATTTAGTAAGCAAATCATGGACTCAGTTTTACTATCTTACATGTTGTTTATGAATATTTTATTGATTAGTGTTTTTATGAGCAAGTTTATTAATCATGTCATTTGTTTTGCATGTTCGTTAAAGTATTAACAATTTGGAGGACTTAATGTATATGACCAATCATGGAAAAGTGAGATAGTAAAATAGAGAGTCAAGTCTGTTGAATATGACACATTGAGTGCTATATATTATCCAAAGATAAACACATCTTCATCCGAGGCGGGGAGGCGTCCCGCAGCCAATAGTTTTCATTGTATCCTGAACCAGTTTTGATTTGTTTCCAGGCGCTTTGTCATGGAGCAAAGTTAGCCTGTTAGGCTCTTGTTAGGAGTTGCCTACGAAAAATGTTTGGAGTTGCCGATACAAGGTGTGGTGTAGTATGAACTTTGAAAACTTAATGAAATTATTGATGGATGGCCATCGACAACAATTAATGTGTTTGAAGCAGGCTTTGGCCATAATATGACCAGAATGCAGTATTGAAGTGAAGTATGGAAAAGTGAGTCTCTGATCGAATCGCTTGTTCTATCGACACGAAACCTGTCAATTACTTGAAAGATGTGAGAAAGTAGTAACTAACGACGGACAATACTTTTATTAAAGTAGTCATATGTTCTGTTGTTGTAGTTAGGTTATGAATATCGAATAAAAATTGCAATAAATAATTCAAACTCCTAATAGCATGGATTCCGTACTAGGCAAGCAGCACCATCTTTTCAAACAGAAGCCTCAAACAGTGCCTCATAAGTTGTACCTTGTAACTCTATTATTATTAAAATTTTAATAATTTACTAACACTCACTTCAGATAATCCTTGAAGTTAACTCTTCGATTTATCAAAAATATCTGGAAAACTTGATATCACTTGCGAATATCATATGACATATGACAAAGCATTAAGTTGGGGAAATAGAATGTAGGTTTATTGTTTATTAACAAAACGAAAATTCGGTACTTTTACATAATTCATTTTTAGTAGCTTTCCTATCGCAGAACGCTGAATTACGATCTTTACTGCCAACAACTGGACCGCTTAAGGCTAGCGTTTCACCATAAATGGCCAGAATTTGTCAACAGAAGAGGTCCATCAGGACAAAGAAATGTCACACACGTATATAGTGACCATAAGTATGAACATTCCGCGAGCTTAGGTGGGAAGTTATAATGCATCCACAATATACGAGGGCCGTTCAAAACGTATAGCGACATTTGAATTTCCACGGACTACGTATACTAGATTTTTGGTTTTTTGTGTGGACATTGCTACTTATATTACTCACTTATTGTGACAAGTTCGGCTATTTTGAACCATTAATCGCCTATTAATCAGTCAATTTTTTTGACAGCTGTTTTGCTTATACGTTTTTTGGCTCAACGGCTATTTTTGTCTGCTAGTAATTACAAAAGTAATTGACCACGAAACGGTAATTTGAGTTTTGCAAACAGGAAAAGTCACTTGGGGGCAGATTTATGGAATACAGAGGCTGTGGCATCATTGGTGTCCTGTTTTGTTCAAACATTCGCGCAAAAACCGCGATGTGTGGCGCGACAGCCAATTTTTGGTGTCCCACAAATCCGGGCGTTTGAAACGGATTGCTTCGGGCAAATCGCGCATAACTTGCAGGAAATATTTGTTATTGACTGTTCTATTTGTTAGCAACAACTCACATACTTTACTTTGGCACATACTTTGAATAAAATAGAAATTTTCATTTCAATGTTACAAACATTTGACTTCTTTGAAAAAAGTCCGATTTTATAGTTTTAGACCTGGTAACGAATGTTGAAAGTATACTAGTGCGTTCAATAAGATCGTAGCCTCGATAACAGAGGGTGTTACCACTAGGCTAATTTGTTATGTTGGTACACTCTTCTTTTGAACGTATATGAAGTTTTCTTTCAATCGGTAACTTAGTTTTTTTTTACAAGTCATTTAGTATCAACTCGTCACAGGTTTTTTACAACCAAAAAAAAGTATCGTGCAGTGATTGACTTTTAATTTTTGGAATTTTTAAAAGTATAGGAAATTTATGAACCTATGTTAAAAGTGTATTAGGATGTTTCGCCTTAAATTAGTACATTGAAAGGGGTATTTCTTAGTTAAAACGTGGCCGTACTAGCCTTCAAATCAATCCACGTCGAAAACGTCAAAAAACAGACACAACACCTCAAATCATAAAAAACAGGATATCGTATTGAAAAATCGTTGAATTACTGAAAAAGATTTAGTACAAGCCCAAGTCATCTCATTGAGCAGTATAACCAATAGTTTGACTGAAGTATTGGGTTTCAGAAAGCTCTATGCAAAATGGGTGCCAAATTCGCTAAAAATGGAACGATGCACCCGCTCATAAGAGCATTTGAAAATTTGCAAAAATCCATAAAATTTGAGTTGTTGAATTATCCACCATTATTACTCATTAGATTTGGCCCCTAGCGACTTCCATCTGTTTTCATACCCGAAAACATCATCTGTGAAAAGCGTTTTTCATCAAATGATGACGTTATATAACAGCAGCGGAAGTGCCCTTCCAGTTTCTCACTTCAGGGATGGAATTTATAAATTGGAGTCTCCTCGGAACAAGTGTATTGATGTTCAGGAAGGCCATAATGAATAATAAAGTGTATTTCAAAGCATAAACATGTGTTTTTTTATCCAACCATACGAACTTACTGAACACCCTAGTAACGCCATGAAAAAAAATCGAAAATCGAATATTCGTATCCGTCATTCGTTCGTCCTTAGTCTTAAGAAATTGAGGTCCAAAGAAGATTGTGAAAATCCATCACTAAATTGTTTAGGTTGATAAGTACCATTACTTATCGTCGCAATTACTTAGTGTCATTATGAAGTTACCTTCCAAATGACAACAACGAAACGGGGCATATTTGACCCCCGAAATATGGTAATTAAATGTTTGTATTTCACGCAAAATTAATGGTTTACTTTCTCCCCGACTTAACTCTATCGTAATTATTGAAAGTATGGTCTCTTAATCATCAGTTTTCAAGTATGATCACATAAAAAAATCACCAATAGAAACAATCGTAACGAACAAATATAACGACTAATAAGTTTTTTTATCAAATGCAGCATGATCAGTACAACTTTATCCAGTATCATGAAGGATGGCTTTGACGTGAAAGCTCTAAGAGCATTTCGTGTGCTACGACCCCTACGATTGGTTTCCGGAGTACCGAGTTAGTATTTTGTTATCTTCTATATGTATAAAAATGGTTGTTTGTCTGTCTGTCTGTACCGCTTTTTCTCCCAAACTACTGACCCAATCGGCTTGAAATTTTGCACAGAGTAGTTTTGTGACCCCGGATTGTGAATAGGAAAGTTTGACTCTCCCACACCTCCGGGAAGGGTGGGCTCCCATACAAACGTAACGTAACGTCACCCATACGTAACGTCTCATACGTAACGTCCCATTCCAACGTTTTCGAACAAATCGAACCAAATTCGATAGGCGGGGGTTTTAGGGGTAGGGAAATGTTCTGGTGAATGTTTGAAACCCCTCCCCTCTTTACAAAGGTGGGCTCCCATACAAAATCTAAGCTCATTTCAGGTAAACTCCGATAGTTTTCAAGCAATTTGAGCCAAATTAAGCTGGTGCGAGTTTTGACATGTATCCAACGGGAAGCCGATCATCTACGTCACCGGGAATCGCGATTGTCTGAAAAGGATGAGTAACGGGAAATGAAATGAGAAGCCGATCGTTCGAAACAAAGGAATAACGGAAGGGGGAAAGGGAAGCCGATCGGGCCGTCATCTGGAAGTCCGATCTTCTGAAACGCCGGATAGTCGTGAAATGAAAACGAAATGAGGCGTGGCGAAGCTCGCCGGGACCTGCTAGTTTTTATATAATTCTACAAGCACAATTCTGAACGAGCACTTTGTATTTTGTAGAAAATATTGCAATTCACTTAAAAGTACACTTTATCCATTAACCAATAGCAAAACAATAAAAATAATAATAAAAATGCTTCGGGTTTCGGTTTCTGGATCGGTTTATTGTTCGCTCTCTTTTTGTCTCTTTCGCTCGCTCACCGATTCACGCTTCCCTACCTATTCGTGCATTCCTGTCTGCGTTGGTGGTGGGTAGTGCAATCCGTCGTACACATTGCCAGTGGCTCCAGGAGGGTGTTGTTTTCGAAATTCGATGCGTAAATCGTTTCGCGCGCGTACAAAGGAAGATAAGAAAGTAAATTTGTGTTAGATTCCTGAAGATTCCTGTAATTTTATCTTACCTTCTCCACAAACGTGACGAGACGACTGAAACGAGCGAAGTGAAAAGTTTTCAACATTATGTTACTGTTACTGAATACTGTCCACTAAACTTACCTGGATTATTTCTATCAGGAACATACATGTTCGAAAGAGAAGCACTAGCACTTGGTACTTTGCCCCTGGCACTTAGAAAAAACAGAGGCCGAGGTTTCGTCCAGATTCGCCTAAGTCCAGAACAAAAGTTAAAGACAAACTGTCGGACCCTCGGAACTTCGGGACTTTGCCCCGATCTCGCTATCTCTGTTTTTCCTATTCCTTTTGCTTTCTCTCCTCCGTTCGTCTTCCACCTGCACCACGTACGCATCGCCTCTCGGCCATAGTGCCTTTCCTCTCCAGGTAATTCAAACTCACGGGGATTTCTTACGCTCTTTCCCCGGCAACCCACCTAACGCGCCTCATGCTCACTTCGTGCGCTGCGAGATCGCCCTCCCCCGGCCTCGTCGCAGGCAGAGGAGCGTTCGATCTCACTCGTCTCAGCCTTCCTCCGCCGCGTCGCAGGCAGAGGGGTAGCTCGGGCTCTCAAAATTGTTCACTGGGCAACTTTTGCTCGTAGTGACATGGGAGGGGGGTTTTTGCTTGTGCGTAGGGAACGCTGCATTAGCGAGAAAGAGAAGCCAACATTTTTTTGCTGTTGTGCGCTCTGTCTGTCTCGTCTCAGTATGAAAAACAAATTGTTACTTCATTGTGACACGGTCGGAAAATAAAAAGTGGTGCGTAACGTAATGTTTTTGACATTACAGATTAATGACAAACTGCTGCGCTTCTGTCAAAACGTATATGTTTTAACACAGGCCGAGGCGTAAACAGTTTGGCATTAAAAATTAATTTTACGTTAGTTTTTACGCTTCGTGTGGCCGCCCAGTATGAAGCTTTTTTTTTCTTTTCTATTATAGAGACTTTGAGCCGTAATGGCCTAACATTCGTCTCTTGATAGTATGAAGCTGATACAATTTGAACTGTAGTCGAGCCACTACTAAAGCAATGATCACCAAACTGTTACCTTACTTAGATACACTAGTTTACGTTATTTTTTTGTAATGTTGGTGATATTCACGTCAAAAGTGACAGGTGTGTTACCACTTATTTCGACAGCAGTCTGATATGGCCTGGTCAATAAAATAGGTAATTCGTTGTATACGCTACAATTTCATCCGGATTCTTGTAAGCAATAGATTTATTTGTTCTTGCTGCAATCAATTTTCAATTGTGAATCTAAAAAAAATCGTTGTTTCCAGGTAGAACATCCGGAATAGGCAGAAGCAGTCATTGAAACCCAGAGCAAAGAAAGATTCTGAAGAATATGCTAAACGAAGGCGGGACGTACGAAAGCATCGCCAAAGTACTAGGAAAATCAGTAAATTTTGTAAGAAATGCTTTGTTGTGGAAAAAAAACAAAGGAAAGGCGAGGCAAGAAAAACCAAGCCAACGACAGATCATCGCATATCACTTTTGGCCAAAGCGGATCCGTTTGGTTAGTCCACAACGATTTGCTCAAAACTAAATAACATTATTAGCCCAAAACCTCTCCATAGGTGGGTGCAAGAAGCTAATCTACTAGAGCTAATTGCAAGAAAAGTGCCACTATTTTGTGGAGCGAAGAAACCAAAATATATTTGTTTCGAGCAGACTCTCAGTGGAATGTTCGACGACCTGCTGGCAAATAATTTGATCCTACGTTAACAAAAAAAAATTAGGACACTTAGGTGGAAGTATCATGATTGGGCGATATTTTTCATGATATGGTATAGGTCCCCATTTTAGAGAACACAGCACCATGAATGCTCTCCAGTATATATCAATTTTCCTTGGCCAAGTTAGTCTCTTACCTTAAACCATATTGAAAACTTGTGGAATACTTTGAAACAAAAGTTATCTGGACAATATTTTTCAAGATGCATTGTAGCAAAAAGTGAAGCAGGAATGGTATTCCATTCCAGCAAAAACTTGTCAGGATTTGGTCGATTCACTGCATGGAAAATGCATGAAGTGCTTCAAACCAACGGCGGATACGCGAGATACTGACTAATTTTGAAATATAATATTGACTTTTGATATTAGCAAAAATGTAAACCGTGTAAATTCATTAAAATTTGCCCTATACGAAGATTTACCTAGTTCATTGGCCAGGTACTTTTAGGCCAGGTAGCTTTCTATTGTAATAATCAAATTCCTAGAATTTTTCACCTCTTAGATCATCTTTATTCAATTTTTACTGTGAATAATACCGTAATACCTGTGAAGGATACTTTTTATATTTATATTCCGTCACAATGAATGTGCACTATGGTTTTTCTTCATACAGAGACGAGACAGAGAGCGCGCAACAGCAAACAACTGTGGGCTTCTCTTTCTCGCTAATGCAGCGTCTCCTCCCCAAGTAAAAATAACCCCCACCCCTTTCTAACGGACGCGTGAAAGAGGATAGGGGGGCTATGGTTTTTCCCTTCTCGAGAAAGGCCTTTCACTACGAGCAAAGTTAAGCGAGTTTTCAGTTCACTCATTCTCGCGAAACTTTTGATGGTTACTTAGCCGTCATTTTTATAACTGTCAAATATAACTATTGAAACGATCCGCGAACTCAGCGTAGTATCCTAATAACGGACAGTGAATAAAAAGCATCTTACACCTCCTTAAGAATGCCGCGACCAAGACGGTCGAATCTTTCTCAACAAAGCAGTAGTGCAAGAAGGATGCGAAACATTGCGAATACAATGACTGAAGAAGAACATACAATTGCCCGTGAAACGGCTCGGTTGGCAGCGCGAAATCGGCGAGCGTAAAATAGAAATAAACAAGTAGAAAATTTTCAACAAGATGCTGATTTAAATGTCCGCTCAGCGGTTGTACCCGAAGAAGAAGCTGATTTGTATCCAGCGGCGTTTCGATATGATTGCAAAGTTAAGTACGGCGAGCATAACAGCGTTCGCATTGGACCAATAAACGTTCGTTGCGACAAATGCGACGAGCGTTACCAACTGCTCTATCACCGTGGGCCATTACCTTTGGGGCGGAACAAAGTTCGCCGGGTCTGCTAGTTTCAGATAAATGCAAAATTGTTTGCGCTTATGTCAAAACGTTTATGCATCAGCGGACACGTAACAACCGTTAGCAAACGCTTTGTAACGATAACGTAAACGAGTTGACATTTGTAGCTCCGATTTGCGCTTCGTGTGAAACCCAGTATGCATTTTAAATGTTTTTTCATCTTTTCTTGATTTGAATTCTAAATATTTCTATTCATTCTAAAATATTTCTTTCTGAAAAGGCCTACAAGTGGTGCTTAATTCTATTTTACGTGCCATGGTTCCGTTGCTGCACATTGCTCTGTTGGTACTGTTCGTAATAATAATTTACGCTATTATTGGATTGGAACTTTTTTCCGGAAAAATGCATAAGACGTGCTTCCACAACGTTACAGGTAACTTAATGTTTGCAAATGTGAATAGGAAATGAATACATATTTATTTTACTTCTACCGTTGCTAGGAGATATGATGGAAAATCCTACACCATGCGGTGAGGGGGGCTATCAGTGTACCTCGATTGGATCTCAATACGTCTGTCGTTACTACTGGGAAGGTCCCAATGCTGGCATTACCAATTTTGACAACTTTGGCTTATCAATGCTGACTGTATTTCAGTGCATCACTTTAGAGGGATGGACAGACATGTTGTATTACGTAAGTCACGTTAATCATAAAATAAATAAGACTGTTGAATACTATAATATATATAATAATATGTTGACGCACATGTAGTAAGTTACTATTATTTTCCTTTATATTATGCATATCCTTTTTTAATAATGTAGCTTGTATTGTTTATTGTTTCATTTTATTCACTGACGGCCTTTAGATTGAAGACGCGATGGGAAGCAATTGGCAGTGGATTTACTTCGTATCGATGGTAATTTTAGGAGCGTTTTTCGTCATGAATTTAATTCTTGGTGTTCTTAGTGGAGAATTTTCAAAGGAGCGCACGAAAGCAAAGTCTCGTGGAGATTTTCAGAAGCTCCGCGAAAAACAGCGTATCGAAGAAGATTTGAAGGGATACTTGGATTGGATCACGCAAGCAGAAGATATAGATACGTACCAGGATCCTCCATTACCGGGGAAAATCCAAGATAGTAAAATAAACAGCATCAATGCAAATATTGCAAATCTGAGTGAAACCAGGGCCGATGGATCACCATTTGACTCTGCAAACGACAATCCGGATGCAACAATGGACAGTGTGCAGCAACCTTCGAACTCGTGGTATGATCGACGATTGCGAGCATGGGACCGACTAAATCGTAAAATGAGGCGGGCTTGTCGAAAAGCTGTAAAATCTCAAGCATTCTATTGGTTAATAATTGTTCTGGTATTTCTTAATACTGGCGTGTTGGCAACTGAGCATTATCATCAACCAAAGTGGCTGGATGATTTTCAAGGTAAGGATCTAAATATAGCAATAATATGTTATTAACGAGCTGTTACAATACGAGTGTATGGGAGAACGAACGTTTAATAATTCGATTAAAAGAAAGCTATATGTTATTATTTTTAGATGTAGTTACATTAGTGTGGAGCACCAAAGCACAGTGATAACGATTCGCACTGCATAATTGCACGTTCTATCGCCGCACGATACCAGACCGCTCGACTATTACGTAACTCAACTTGATCGTTATGGTTTTAATAAATGATATCTAGTTGCATTCGAGCGCCTGGAGCTCCCGAATTTTGGAGTAGTGGAACGATGGAAAGTAAACTGACATACAGTAACTCGATACATACTTGCAGGGAGCCAACCAAGTACGCCCGCATGTAAGCACGAATTTATCTAATTGATTGATTGTACGACTGTTTGCCGAGAAAATATTTTTTACGACCGGTTAAGCTGCACCGGTTAAAAAAATCAGTTTTGCTGACATAACAAAAATGTTAATAGTTCACTAATCAAAAATGTGTATGATGACATAATCCCACTTACACGGCTAATTCGATTCAATAATTCAAAATACATTTTAAAATAAAGCTACTTAAAATCTCTGCTCTTGTTTTAAAGAGTTTTAAAGTCATGGGCCAAATTTAAAAAAACCGGAAACATGTCTACAATATTTTGTGCTTTTAAGCGGTTTTTCAGAGGCTGATATTGAAAATTATGTAGATGCTTGTTGATGAAAATAATTCACATCGATGGCAAAACCGTTTTTCCATTCACCATCGATGGTTTCAATTCCTGAGCGAAAGATTAATAACTGACCGTAGGCTTTTTCGATTGCAACCGACATTTGAACAAAACAGGAACCCTACTTTTAAAGTGATCCTTTTTTTGACGAAATTTCTGCATTAGTCATACCAGCGAACTACTAGTACAGACTATATAGTACCAATCCTTACAATTTTTCAATATGCATGACTCATCCTGCAAATATACTGTTGTTCTTTCTTATACCTAACTAAACAAGTAATACTGCTTACAGCTCTTACGGAAACTGTTTTGTCTTAGTGTTTGCTCACTTGTTACTCTTTATAATACATAGTGTGATCACATTACATCTGTTTTATGCTTAAAGCATTTATCTAGCTATACGTGGGCTGTTCAACAATTTTTGCGACATTTGCATTTCCGCGGGCTAGAAGATGTGAACGTCGAAAAACCATGTTTGGTCGAATGAGAACAGTTTTGCTTACAGTTTTCTTTTTTTTTTTTTATTATGAGTTGTTGCCAAAGAATAGAACAGTCAATAAAGAATATTTTTAAGTTAACACTAGTTAACACTAGTTTTTAAGTTAACACTAGTCAACTCTTGCCTGAACTCACAACACACAATCTGCCGTACGCCGTCAGTCTTTTGGTAACTCTCCCACCATCGGGCTGTCCACATGACTCACATAAATTCTATTCAAAATTATATAATACGGGTACAATCATACATGTCGTTTTTCCAAAATTATACAATTTTCCCTCTCAATAAACCACTTAAAAGCACAACGTGGCTCACAATATAAATTTATCTTATGTTTAGAGGCTTATTTCATGTCTGATATCACAAAATGTTTACGATTTACTCCATTCATTCATCCTTTCAGAATATACCAACATGTTTTTCGTGGCGCTCTTTTCGCTTGAAATGTTTCTTAAAATGTACAGCCTAGGATTGCAGGGATACTACGTGTCGCTCTTCAATCGCTTTGATTGCTTCGTCGTCATAGGCAGTGTTATCGAAGTGCTGCTGACCAACACTCAAATGATGCCCCCATTAGGCATATCTGTATTGCGTTGCGTTCGTCTGTTGCGCGTCTTCAAAGTGACAAAGTAGGTTGTAAACATCGTAAGCCTTATTTGCTCCTTGAATAATAATAGTATAAGGTTGAGGAAAAGGAAATCCATTATTTTCTCGATTCTCGATGGCTTTGGAGATCGATATATTGTAAAGTGTCGATCATAGATCAAAGTTTATGCTCGTTTTCAAGCTTGCACTGCAGATTTTAAAAAATCTTTCGCTGTTTTGTCTTTGTTCCATTACCAGGCATTATCAAAACGCATCGGAATACCTTAAATACAGTTTTTTAAATCCCCCAAAAATAATGGATTTCTTTTTTGGCAACCTAACATTATGAAATAGAAAATTGAAATTTCCACAATCCTTTTTCGAGTGTACTTATCTTGGAATATGAATGTTAATGCGTATTCGAATTCGGGTTCTGTATTCGGATTAGTAACTGTATCTGGGGGGCCAGACGAAGCACAAACACTCGATTTGACTCGATTTGAACACCCAAATTGTTTGCGCTTATCTGGGGAGCTACATGAAGCGTAACGTAATGTTTTTGACATTACAGATTAATGCCAAAGTGCTGCCGGGACGTTTACGGGTCGGCTGAGGTGTAAACCCGAGCGTAAATACTGTTTGCATACGCTTTGTTTACAAACAGAGGATAATGTAAGTGCTGAAAAACAGAAAAATATATACAGAAATCGGACTAAAAACACGAATGTAAACACGTTTGACATTTCGTTTTTATATTTTTGCTGCCACACGAAGCGTAAAGGTTCTGACTTTTTTACGGTCCAAATTACGGCTCGTGGGGCGGCCCAGATAGAATTTTTAGTTTTGGAATGTTTAAAAGCAAAGGAAATTTATGAACGAATGCTGAAATAATATCACGGCTCTTTGCCTTCAATTAATACAATAAAAAGATGGGTTGCGGCGTCGGAAAAATACAGTGTAAGCAATATTTTGACTGAAGTATTGGGTCTCAGAAAGCTGTGTGCACAATGAGTGCCGCATTCGCTAACCATGAAATAAAAACGCATTCGAATGCAACTTTCTCGGCAACATTTAGAGTGTTTTCGAAAGGATAGACTGAATTTTGTGGCTCCGAAAAGAGTATCGAAGCACTTGGCTCACCCCAGCCATTTTAGTATCAAGATCCAGTGATCACTCCCGGTCGACTGTCCTCCACTACTGGCCAATAAAATAGGTAAAAGTATTTAAGCTGCATTAATTGATCATTTTTCAAAACCTATTGCATTCACAGGTATTACAATGATAGCACAAGATAGTAGTACTAAAATAAGATAAAGATAGTCTAAAAGAAGTGAAAAATTCTAGGAACTCGTTCCTAGGAAGGAACTGCTTTCTATTGTAAAGCTGTTAAAAGTACCTGGAAAAAGTATCAATGAAATAGGTAAATTTGTGTATAGGGCAAATTTTAATGAATTTACATGGTTTACACTTTTGCTAATATCAAAAGTCAATATTTTATTTCAAAACCAGCTGTTCCCGGTGCGCGTCGCCACGCCTCATGCCTACCTCGTTTCTCGATCTGGCGTTTCAAAGGACTTCCCGAAGACGTATCCGATCAGCTTCCCTTCTCATTTCCCGTTGCTCCTACTTTTAAGACGATCGGGCTTCTCGGTGACATGTTTGTTCAGTTTCCTTTTCCGCCTCCCGTTACTCTGTTTCAAATGATAGAGTTTCCCGGTGATGTATCCGATTGACTTTCCTTGCCGCTTCCCGTTGCATACATCGCACCAGATTAATTAGACTCACATTGTTTGAACATTTTTCGAATTTTGCTGAAATTTATCCAAATTTTGTATGGGAGCCCCCCTTTGTAAAGTGGCGAGGGGTTTCAAACATTCACCAGAACAATTCCCATATTTTCCCATAACATTCACCGTAACTCCAATATGGGAACCCCCTCTCCCGGGAGGTGTCAAATGTACTTTTTTCTATTATATGAAATCTAATCTAATCTTATGAATTATGTGAAATCTATAATCTAATCTTCCTAATTGATATCTAGAAGGTTGTAGCAGTCCGGTGCTATCCACCTCTCTTTTTTCTCTATCTCTCTTCCTCTATCTCTTTCTCTCTTTCTCTTCTTTCCTCTCTTTCTTACCTTCTTCAAAAATCAAAAGCAAACTATGCAGTTCCCCACAACACCACACTACTTCAAGATGGATGGAATGACGGGTGGTGATAGGTGAAAGAAGATAGAAAAGGCTTTTAAGTGAAGCCAATCGATTTAGAGACCTCCAAAACCTAAGAAACGATGCCCATATTGCCCTAGGACGAATTTTAAGGATTGGGGTTGTATTGGGACTTTCCCTCGTCCTGCAAGGACCGAATTTTGTAACATGGTTTTTCAGGTGACCATCAACTATTGTGCAAGTTTTGATGAAATTCGATTCATAACTTGTGGAGTAATGAATGTTTTTGACAGTTAGTTGTTAGGGAGGTGAAATAAAGAGGGGAGTGCGGGGTTTCTAACCATGACTACGTCACTCCTCGGCTTCTAAAACCCCTGTATACCAAATTTCGAGTCAATCGAGTCCAGTAGTTTCGGAGTCTATCAGCCGCACACAAAAAAGAACTTCATTCTTATATAGAAGAAGATTAGTTAGTAACCCGTGTATGCGCCGTTGCTTTGGAGCACTTTATGCACTTGTCTTGGCAGCGAATCGACCAAAAGCTGACCAGTTTTTACTGGAATTAGTTTTACCATTCCTGCTGCACTTTTTGCCATAATTCATCTTTGCTTGAAAAATATTGTAAATATTGTAGAACTTTTACTTGAAGGTATTCTTCAGGTTTTCAATAGGGTATACTTATTACTCATCTAACGGATCAAATACTAGTCCGAAAGAGCAACGTCTGGTGTACAGGGGGGCCCATCCGGCATTTTCGAGATAGATTTTGGCCGGTTTTACGATGTGGGGTCGAGTTTTGTCATTTTTTAAAATCAGTCATCAAATCATTTTTTCAAAATCAAACACATATTTCATTTAAAAATTTGTTATATTTGGTGAGTAACGCTATCTTGTCTGAGCTGTCTGACTTGCTTCCGCTGCACTCTTTGCCACTCCTTGTGTAGCCTCGCTGAGATAACGTCCACACACCCGCTCACTCCGGAAAATCCTTCCTCGTTTAGACCGACTGAAGGATAAAATTCGTGAAAAAAGACCAGGTTGAAAAAAGAAAAATATCATTCTTCTTAAGGACAACGCACAATGGAAACGGATTTTGTGACCCTCACAGATTCTCACTTCAATTTTGCATTGATGTTCAGGGAGCCCATACTAGATAATAATGTGTTTTTGAAACCACAAGCTAGGGACGAAGCGTAACGTAATCATAGATTATTCTCTGTTTGAAAACGAAGCGTTTGCTAATGGATTTTACGTGTCCGCTGAGGTATAAACGTTTTAACGTTTTGATAAGCGCGAACAGTTTGGCATTTATCTGAAATGTCAGATCGAGTATTTGCACCCCATGTGGCACCGCAATATTGTATTATTCCTTTGATATCTGTTATTCTTTTTATTTGGATATTTTAGATATTGGCAATCGTTGTCAAACCTAGTTGCTTCGTTGCTGAATTCAATTCAATCTATTGCGTCGCTGCTATTGTTACTATTCTTATTCATCGTTATATTCGCCCTTCTTGGTATGCAAGTGTTTGGTGGTCGCTTCATCTTTAACTCTACGGACAATAAACCGCGCTCTAATTTTGATAGCTTTATGCAGAGCCTGTTAACTGTTTTCCAGGTAAATATATGTTGGTGTAGTTTGAAGTTATAAAAGAAGCTTTTTCCGTTACTTGTTCATTAAATATTCTATAGCGCATTTGTTTCATTTTATTTTTCAGATATTAACAGGAGAGGATTGGGTAAACATTTTAAAGCTATTCCGTTTTTAATGATCGATGAATGTGTATTGTATGTTTAATCAATATTTGTTCATAGAATGCGGTTATGTATGACGGGATCCAAGCATACGGTGGAGTGGCTTCGTTTGGAATATTAGCCAGTGTTTACTTTATTATTCTATTCATTTGCGGCAACTGTATCCTTTTAAATTACGTTTGTGAATTCCGATATTTACCCAGCAGAAAACAATATGTTTGGAAGACGTGCTTTACATTTTTTTCTATTAATGAATTGTGCAAGGAGTTCTGGCCGAAGGTAAACAATCTTAAGATGAAGGTAATAGTTTCGACAAGATGCCGTAAATATTGATCAGGATAGATAAATTTTGACAAAAGACGAACGTTTTTGAAAAGAGGATATACGTTTTAACATGAGATGAAATTACAGACGAGAGGCAAAAATAAAAAAGAAAACCCCTATATCATCGGCACTTTTACTAATTCGTCCAAGCGAAGTCTAGTCAAACGTTAAAATAGTCTATATTGTAAAACAGGTTGTCTATACAGTTCAATAGATATTATATAGATAGGTGTAGCAATAAATTCGTGCCGTTCTAGTTCAACATTTGTGACCTAACTACAACAATTAAACCTATGACTACCCTAATGAAAGAATTGTCCGTCGTTAGCAACCACTTTCTACCATATTTTAGATAGTTCCATAATTCTTAATAGAACTTCTTATCTTTACCAGCGATCCCCTCAGATCCCCTTTTTCAATACTTTCATAATAAGTTAATGTGCTGTCAAATCGTTACTCATGCTACGGAACAAATACTATTCCGAAAGAACAACATCTGGTGAATACAGCGGGGGAGTTCGAGTTCCCATCCGACATTTTCGAGATAGGTTTGGACCGGTTTTGCGATGTGGGGTCGAGTTTAGTCATTAGAAAAATTATCGTGTCTTTTATTTAATTCTCGTCGTTTTATGGCCAAAGCATTGCTGAAAATGCATTAATTGTTGTTGATGGGATTGTCCTTCAATAATTTAATCAGGTTTTAAAAGCTTAAAGTACACTACGTCTTTCATATCCCACCATATGCACATCATAATTGTTGCATTTGACCTTCGCTTTGGTCCCTTGCCGACAATCCATAGTCGCAGACTCCGCAGAGACAGGGCTCAGTTCATCTCAAACTAAAGTCACTTCATTTGTGAGCCCTTGCCGACGAACCATAGTCGCCGACTCCCTCAGAGTCCGGGTTTACAATGGTTTACAACCTCCAACCTCCCTGCCAATGGAAGTCCTTCGGAAAGGCCAGGGTTTGCATTGCCCAGGTACCATGCGGGACGAAATAGGCACTAGGTTTGAGAATTAAATTCAGTCTTAAATTTAAATTTAAATTAAGGTAGTATTGTAGAAAGAGGTTAATGTTTAGCTGCTGACCAACGCCTCTATAATACAAAATCCAATCCAATCATAACCGTTGCAAAGTGAAAATTTCGCTTTGCTTGCCATGGACCTGGTTCACCAGGGCTTTTTGCGTCTAGGACTATTCTAATAACTACCCACCAGTGACGATTCGGTAAAAGAATCCCTTTTTTCTGCCGTGCAAGCAGTAATGAAAATGTACTCCTCGCAAAACTTGACACGTTCTAATGCTTGAAACACGTGTTGTCTACACTTTGATCAAACAATCTATACCGCGTTAGATGCGCAACGATAGTAGCTATTAAACACATATTTTCTTAAAAAAATATTTTTTACATTCAGTGAGTAACGCCATCTATTGTACAACGGCACGAATTAATTGCTACACCTAATAGTAAAAAAGAACTGCAGCTACATTCATTTCAAAGATTCTCTACATAAATTTTCGAATATTTGAAGAAAATATTGGATTATTTTTGAAAACATCGCTACTGACGTAACTTTTTCAGTTGTTTCAGTTTTTTTCAGTTTTTCAAAGCATGTTTTTTGCCTATGCAAAAAAGTTTTCAAATAAGTAGTATATTGTAAATGTAGCTCCCAGCTGATAGAGCAGTCGGTAACGCTCGTCGCTGTCAATGCAGCTGGCCTGGGTTCGAATCCTGGGATCGGTTGTTACTCAACCGGCCATAGTTTCGATTCCCGATACCGGGGGTTGGCGCGGGACCAACAACCCAACAACTTTTAGCATATTACAAATTGCAGTTTATTACAAACTAGCCGACCTCGTAATCTACGTTCGGTTAAAGTAAAATGGATATTCTAATTGAACTCTCCAAAATACTATAAAAGAATGAGGCATGAATGACAATATGACATACAATTACAATTGTATGTAAGAAAATATATATAATAGGTTGAAGATTGCAAAAGGTTGTTGGTTGTTCATCACTTGATATTACTTTTTCTTAAATCAATCATCATTTCAATATTTTAAAAAAGCACATTTCGAACGCTACCGCTTTCGGTCCCCCGCTGATAGAGCAGTCGGTAACGCTCGTCGCTGTTACCGCAGCTGGCCTGGGTTCGAATCCCGGGATCGGTTGTCATTCAACCGGCCATGGTTTCGATTCCCGATACCGGCGTGACAAGGAGGGTTGGCGCGGGGCAAACAACCCCGCCCGTAAAAACGAACTGTTACGGTTGGCGCCAGAGATATTAACAAAAAAAAATGTGTCTGGTGCAGGCTAAGATCGCCTAGCGGTTGTAACGCCAAATAAGAAGAAGACATTTCGAACATTCCTTAACTTCTTTGTATAAAAAAGATATTTTACTAAATGTTTTCCTCGCAATTGCCGTCGACAATCTAGCTGATGCGGAATCACTGACAGCAGTTGAAAAAGATGACGATCCAGATACAGAGCTGGACAGTTTAAGCAACAAACACGATAACAATATAGACGATGATGACAACGAAGGAGAGGAAGAAGAAACACAGGAAGCCGTAGACGAAATCATCGGAGAAAACAATGGACTGCAAAGCAGGCTTGATCAGGATCTTCGTTTAAAAAATAACGATAATGAAATCGTGGACAAGACTAGTAAAAAGTTCGGGACATTAAGGGATATTTATTAAGATATTGTGTCAGATCGATTTATAAAGAAATCATTTGTAATCATTTCATTTGAAATCAAATTTGAGAAAATACTTGTTGATCAAACACAATATCTCGAAAAATCAGCATGTTGGGATATATATACTAATCAGGGTTTGCTATTACTCGTGTTCTGCTTTCAGCATTTTTGCCGTGAAATCTATCACCAGTGCCAACAACACTAAAACTGCATCAACCGCGATCGATGATACACAAAAAACGCGCATCAGTAGAGTAGTTATCAAAGGTATTCCAAACTTTTACGTATTTTACATGACTCTCAAGTTAATAACAATTTGACTCAGATCTTGTACAGTAGTATATTTTATATATATCAACCAATGTTTTGTGATTTTATTGTACTTATAATATTTTAACTTAAAAACATGTCTGCAACGGTTGAGAATTGATGCTTATCATACGAGGGTTGATCAACAATTTTCGCGACATTTGAATTTCCGCGAGCTACCGTTGGGTCCTCGCGAGCTACCGAGCTACCGATTTTCGTTGGGTTGCTACACATGTCAGTTGACTTAAGCGTGGTCCAGACGCTACGATACGATAACGATGTCTGGGTAACTGACGTCTCTCGGAGACGTCATTAATGTCACTTACGCAGATCTACAAATCTGAACAAACGAGCATCAATTTGTGAACAAATTTCAAACAAGTGCCAGTTTGTCGGTTGAACATGTTGGAAACAGCCATGGTTTGACCAACACTGTGTTGGTTTGCCTTAGCATTGTGCTTTTTGGTTAAAAAGCGAAAAAAGAACGTGCGAAGAGGTTACAGTGTCGAGGAAATAGCTTTTAAATGGCATCGTATGCCTCCACCTTTTTATTGCGATCACTATATTTTTTATTTTTTAGTTGCCAAAGACATGGCAGACTTTCGTAAATTTTTATAAATTCAGTTAAACACTTTCGCGAACGTTGACGAAGCGTCCAAAATATAAATAAGAGACCAAAACATAACATCAACAAGTCAACCGACAAACTGGCACTTGTTTGAAATTTGTTCACAAATTGATGCTCGTTTGTTCAGATTTGTAGATCTGCGTAAGAGACGTCAGTTACGCAGACATCGTTATCGTATCGTAGCGTCTGGACCGCCCATTATGGTGAAAAGTTCGGCTTCTTTGAGATATTAGTCAATTTTTGACAGGTGTTTTGCTTGGACAAGATTTGGTTCATCGTCGATTTTTGTCTCTGCCATGACAAATGATGACAAAGAATCTTTATCAAATTTTGTGTGATAGACGAAATGAAGAGCTCGGACGGAATCGAAATGTTCCTTGTGGCTTATAGTGAAGCTGTTAAGATCAAAAGCAACGTTTATTGGTGGTTCAAATATTGTTCAGAGGGCCGAGAAGATGTGAACGTTAAAAAGCTAAGTTTGGTCGGATGTGAACAGTTTTGCTTACAGTTTTCTTCGACTGCATGGACGTCAGTATCATGTGTAGTTGTCAAAGAATAGAACGGTCAATAAAGAATATTTCCTGCAAGTTATGCGCAATTTGCCCGAAGCAATCCGTTACAAATGTTTGGATTTGTAGGAAACCCAAAATTGGCTGTCGCGCCCTTGCTAAAACATCGTTGTTTCTGCCCGAATTTTTGGCCTAAACAACACTCTAGTGATGTCAATGCCACTTTATTTCCCAGATCTGGCCCACTGTGAATGTTTCCTGTTTTCTACTTTTTCCAAAACTCAGATTACCGCTTCGTGGTCAATTACATTTGGAGTAGACAAAAATCGACGATGAGCCGAAGCACGTTCAATTAAAACAGCTGTCAAATATTGACTGATTACTCAAAATGGCCCAATTTTTGACTATAAGTCACTGACATGTATAGCAACCTAACGCCACAAAAATCTGACATACGTTGCCCGAGATAATTCAAATATCGCGAACATTTTTGATCAGCCATCGTGTACCATACATTCCCCCTATTATGAAACTCGAACTCAAAACTCGAACGGTCATTTGAGTTCATTTTGCTGTAGCTTTCTCTTTCTGCCTTCTCTCTTGTTGTATTCTGCTTTCTCTCTTACTGTGTTCACTCGAACGGTCGAGTTCTCGATTCGAGTTTCATAATAGGGGGGATTATCATTCCATTTTTTTATCACCTAAATATGCTGACGCAATAAATGCCAAAATCGTCCTGAATCTTTCTAACCTCCTGGTTATTATCACCTGGTCTTAGAGCCGGAATTAAAATGGTTTTGTTCAGGCAGAATAAGGACAGACTGAAATGAATTTTTAATTAACTCAAACTTTGCATTCAATTTAATTAACTCCGGGATTCATACTCATGCCTTTTTCATCGTATCACTGTGGCGACAGACGATGCGTAACGTAATATTTTTGACATTAACGATTAATGCCAAACTGCTACGCTTCTGTCAAAACGTTTACGGCTCGGCCGAGGCGTAAACCCCGAGCGTAAATACTTTTTGCATACGCTTTGCTTACAAACAGAGGATAATGTAAGTTCTTATTTGCTGGTATAGCAACAAAATCGGATCAGAAAAAAATATTCAGAAATCAATTTATTTCTCTTCTATTTCTATTTTCTCGGATCACAAACACGAACGTAAACACGTTTCACATTTCGTTTTTATATTTTTGCTGCCATACGAAGCGTACACAGTTTGACATTAATAATTAATTTTACGCCAGTTTTCACGCTTCGTGTAGCGCCACAGTCAGAAGCGAATGAGTTTTTAATTCACTTCCGTACACCACACACTATTGAATAGGAAGCAAGCAAACGGACTTCAATAACGTAGACGTCCGATGTATCCGATGGTAGAGTTTCCCGCTGCTCGGTAATTTGGTCATTGAGTAGTTCATCAAAATGCTGGGCACATGCAGTAGAAATGGTGCTTCTTCTTTTCGTGTTTGTCTGTGGTTCGGTTCTGTAGGCAGATTTATGCGCGGTCCTACGACGAAGCTAGTTTCAAGCAAAGTTATAAACTAGACTAGATTTTTTATTTTATTTAAATCCATATTTTGTATTTTGCAAGCAGAAAAACGCGGTAACGGACGCCGTGTGAAACCCCCCTCACTGCCACTAAACCCCTGCTTGGTTCTCCATCCTACACCTTCCCTTCCGGAACTACCGTCCCCGGCATTACTTCAAAAACAGGGTGCGTCATCTAGCGTTCTTTTTTTATTTAAAGTTATTAAAAAAACTTCTTTTAGTTATTATAACCATTGTTATAACCATTTGAATTTCGGTCTTAAGTGTTGAGGTTTATTTGAAATGGATTTTCACACGACGTTAAAACAAAGATAAGTCCATATAAAGCAGTACAAAAGCGCTGCGAGGATGGGTTCTGCATAAAATGGATTTAGCATCTTTTTTCATATCAATACTGCTTTGTACTACATTCTTGACTTCATAACTTTATTTAATTGTGTTTTTTTCCTAGGAACGTGTTTTTAGCTTTTATATACCGCACAAAATTCACTTATAAGTATGTTTGTTAATTATTGCTGCAGCCAAAAGGAGTGCTTCAAAACACACTCCACTTCCACGACGCATGGCTCACATCGGTTTAAAAGCAAAGAAATATCGCGAGCCGCCGAAAACGGCTCTTTTCATTCTTTCAAACACTAACAGGTGAATGATGTTTTTATATTGATCAATTTCGCAATACAATAATAATATAATTATAATAAATATAACAACATTACTAATTGAAGATAAATCAGGTATAGACGTATAAAATCGCATTGTTTAAATATTGACTATAGTTGCTTGCTTTTTTTACCACATGCTTTTTTGACAACCACGTAAATGATTTAGGTAAGGTTTAGGTTTCGCAGCTTTTCATGGTTTTTCTGCTACCAGCTGAAAAAAACTGCTACAGAATCGCATTAAATGCATGCCGAAGCTTGTTTTTAGAAAATGATAATAATAACTTTTAAAATGGCGATTTCGACTTAACAAATAAAAATCGTTGGAAAACTGCATAGAAGATCGAGAACGCTTACTATAAGTATTTTGGGAGACAATAACCCTACGTTTGAAGAATGATATCCCTACATTTAAAGACCCTGGAAGATTGGAAAATAGGTTCCACATGAACTGAACGAAAAACAGCAGGAAAACCGAAAAACTACATGTGAAATTCTGCTCGCCAGCTACAAAAGGAACTCATTTCTCCATCAGATCGTCATTGCGGATGGAAAAGGCATTAATTTTAAGGTCAGTCCGGGAAACCCATCATCTTCGACTGCAAAAGATTGATTCGGCACAAAGACAATGCCGTGTGTCTGAAAGGCCAGGAAAGTGTAGTGTTCTATAAGCTCCTAAAACCCGGTTAAACCGTCAATACAGATCAACAAATGATCAATTTCAAACATTAATCGAAAAACGACCAGAATGAGACAGAAGATACGGTAAGGCAATTTTGCTCCATGACAATGCTCCTGCACACAGAGCAAAACAGGTTCAAGCTACAATCAAAACACTTGGCAGAGAAATGCTATCCCATCCGCCGCCGTATCCACTAGACTTGGCCGTTCCGATTAGCGTTTATAATATTTTCATAGATGCAACGCGCATGCCAATTCAATTAGGTAACAAAATTTACTTAAATTAAATTAACTTAGAGAGTAGAAATTCCAATTCCGCCAGGTAGAATGCCGATTTCTACGAGGAAGTCGAAATTGGATGACTAATTGGTTTGCTCCAAAAGATGAAGAATTCTTCCGACGTGGAATTCACGATTTAGCAGAGGGATGGAAGAAATGTATGTATAGCGATTGCACATACCATACTTTGAATTAAGAAAAAAACTCATTTCAATATAATAAGCATCTGATTTATTTGGAAAAAAATCGATTTTATACGCCTAAACCTGGATATGTTTCGTTTCTAACTGTTTTGGCAAACCCATACATATAAGAAACCTTAAATGTAAACTTACAATTGTGTATACCTATGTACGCTCCATGGTCTAAAACCAGGTCTTGTATTGTAAACATGGGCTGAAAAGTCCCGGGACATTGTCATATATGGACGAAAAAATTCCGGTTTGTTACGTTTAAACATTGACAAACACTGCCCAGAATCATTAATACGTTCTTGGTTTTGGTCAACAGTGAGCAAAATGCGCAGCCAATTTGAACAGTCCTTTCTCATAGTAAACTGTTCATGCAATATAACGCCAACGCGTTCTGTTGATATCTTTACAATGTCAGCTAATTGACGCAACTTCACTTTTCGAATTTCGATTCGATTTTGGGTATTTTTTAATGATTTCTAGTATTACCACCTGGTTTAAACGTCCACATTCAGCATCATCGGTGTCTCTACGATCACGTTTGACGTCAGCAAACCAACGTTGTTTTGTTCTTTCTAATGGAGTGACGTCCTCATAACAATTTTCAAGCCATTGCTTTGTTTAAACGGTATTTTGCACATCAGAAACAGTGTAACATTAACAAAGAAAAAACTGTTGATGCATGGTTCTAAAAATAACAAAATTAGTGTCACTTTTAGCACAACAACTCGCCCACTTATCAGTAGAATGTCATGAAATTTTGACAGCTTTCTTTTGATAGTTAGTAGTACCAACTGAAAATATGGTGAATGCAATAATACTAGCGCTATTTATGGGATCATGGGATTTTTCCGCTCATATGTTATAGGATAGGTTCATTAAATGCGATATTTTTGTGAAATGTAATGTTAGTCTACACTTACATCTCTGTTTTAATACACTCGACTTTATTACGCTTTAATTGAACTGTGCGGTATGCGCAGAGCACAACCTCTCGCATCCGCGTTTGGATTAAGATTAAAATTCGTCTTAACTAATCGCAACCTACTGCGACCTAACTGTGGTGGCGTACGTGACCCTTTTTGCAATGCTCAGCATAATCGATCGTCGCCCGCGTAGCGTGATCGTGTTTATGCTGAGTCTAATGTTTATATCGACCACACGAAGCGTTTCGGTGGTTCCTCTGGGTATTTGATTATTGTTTACCCAAACGCGATTCTTCGCTAAGAGCAACGTTCGCTCTGTTATATTGTTTCACGGGTCTGCCTTCTCCACATATACGTTGTCGCTCTAAACTTAAGGGGCTGCATCCACCACATTTGGCTTGGGTCGTTGGCTCTACGCTTTTAGAAAATTTATCTGTTTTACCAAGTCTACCAGACTGCAACCCAACGACGACCCAATGGTTTGATTGACGAATGTTTCACGGCTCCCTAAAATTAGCAAGACTCTGAAGTTATTATAATCAGTATATACCATAATACGAGACTTGTTCAAAGAGTAGATTGACATTGTTCTATTTTCGATTTTTGTTATGGCGTTAGGTTGCTACTCATGTCACTCACTTACGGTAACAAGTTCGCCAATTTTGAGTAATCCGTCAATTTTTGACAGCTGTTTGACTGTGCGCGTGTCTTGGCCTATCGGCGATTTCTGTCTATTCCGCAAAATGAATGACAAAGAATCAGTACCAAATTTTATGTATAAAACGAAATAAGGAGCTCGGGCGCAATCGAAATGTTGAATGCGGCTTATGGTGAAGCCATTAAGACCAAAAGCAGCGCTTACGGGTGGTTCAAATGTTTTTCCGAGAAGATTTGAACGTCAAAAAGCCAAAGCTCAGTCCAAACGCTACGATGCATCGCCACGATGTGTCTGAGTAACGAATATCGTAGCGATTAAGTTTGGTCGAATTTGAACAGTTTTGCTTACAGTTTTCGTCGATTACAGAGTTGTGGTGCATCATGACTTGTTTCTAAAAGATAGAACAGTCAATAACATATATTTCCTGCAAGTTATGCGCGATTTTTCGCGAAGCAATCGGTCTCAAAAGCCCGGATTTGTGGGAAACCCAACATTTGCTGTACCGCCCCTGCTAATACATCGTGGTTTCTGCGCGAATATTTGGCCAAAACAACACATTGATGATGCCGAACGGTGAATACGGTACCGTATTCACTAAGTCTGCCCCCCTGTGACTTTTTCTTATTCCGGAACTGAAGGAGGCCATGAAAGGACGACACTACGATACGATCTAGGAGATAAGCCCTTTCAGCCCTATTAAGGAACTCGAATCGAGAACTCGAACGGTCATTTGAGTTTATTTTGCTATAGCTTTCTCTTCCTGCCTTCTCTCTTACTGTATTCTGCTTTCTCTCTTACTTTGTTCACTCGAACGATCGAGTTCTCGATTCAAGTTTCATAGTAGGACCCATAAGTAGCCCGCGGAAATTTAAATGCCTTACTTTTGAACAGCCGTCGTATATGGTATATCCTAAGTGCAAACAACCTTTGTGAAATATATCCGGTTTGTTCAGCATTCTTCTGTAGTTTGTAAAGTACAAAAATAATAATAAACTATAGATACTGGTGCACCAGAAAGCATACAATAAAGGCTTTGTTATAAATGCAATGTTATAATATTAAACGTTCTTTTTTAATATTAACTATAAATGTTATAATTAATAACATTCCTGCGTACTTTAGTAACCGAGAAAAATTCAAGTCGCCATAATTGCTTACATATTAATGTCTTTATTAATAATTTTAAATTCTATGTATTAAGTTATGTTTCAGTTATGTTTGTTTATATACGTTTAGATGATAATTTTATTATTTCAGATAGCTGTGAAGCAATCGAAATACCAAATGATCACGTTTCTGTTCATACGACCTATGCCAAACGATTGTCAGAAGCCGTGGTATCCAGCAGCCCTATACCGGTATCGGACGAAAAGTCGCTTTTTCTTCTGAAACCTACAAACAGGTTAAGAGTGCTGTTCTTCATACCTCAAGCTACTTTCGAAATATGCAATTTTGTTAGCATACTTTATTTCGATTTTTTTAATCCAAGATATGTTCATGTTAAGTCGATGCAATTAAACCGTCAATGTGCTTCTCCACATTTATAACAGACCATTACGAGTATTTTTACTAAAAACTAATCGGCGCTGCTAAAGTCGTTTCTAAAATTTATCTTAATTGTCTCAAAACTAAAATAATAATTATTATTTACTTTGATTTGACCTAGATTCCGCCTGTTTTGCCATTGGCTATGCAATCATACCGTATTTGGTAACATCATTCTATTGTGCATCATGTTGTCGTCGGTGATGTTGGCTGCTGAAGACCCATTGAATGCGAATTCGGAGCGAAATCAGATTCTCAACCAGTTTGATTTCTTTTTCACTGCGGTCTTTGCTATTGAACTGATTTTGAAAGTAATTGCGTATGGATTCATCCTTCATAAAGGCGCATTTTGCCGTTCAGCATTTAATTTGTTGGATCTCCTGGTTGTCAGTGTGTCGTTAATATCAATGTTCTTCAGGTAGGGTAAACACTTGAAAATTGTTGTTTATTCTCACTAACTGATTCTATCTCAACGCTTATACAGTTCAGGCACCATATCGGTTGTAAAAATTCTTCGAGTTCTACGAGTTTTGCGACCACTGAGAGCAATAAACAGAGCAAAAGGATTGAAGGTAATGCAGCAACCTAGAAGTTTCTTACTCGGTAACAACCGCTTAGCGGTCTTAGTCTCTGCACCAGACTGTGGGGCTACATGAGGTGTTCCGTAATGTTTTTGACGTTACAGATTAATGCCAAACTGCTGCGCCTCTGTCAAAACGTTTACGGCTCGCGCGAGGCGTAAACCCGAGCGTAATTATTCTTTTCATACGCTTTGCTTACAAACAGAGGATAATTTAAGTTCTTATTTGCTGGTATAGCAACAAAATCGGAAAAAACAGAAAGAAAAATTCAGAAATCAATTAATTTCTCTCTATTTCTATTTTCTTGGACTAAAAACACGAACGTAAACACGTTTGACATTTCGTTTTTAAATTTTTGCTACCACACGAAGCGTAAACGTTTTGACGTTACAAATTAATTTTACGCTAGTTTTCACGCTTCGTGTAGCCGCCTAGAGAGACAATGTTGATCTCTGTTGCTCTGTGAAACGGTTCGTTTTTACGGACGGGTTGTTGACCCCGCGCCAACCCCTCGTTAAGACGTTATGGGGAATCGAAACCATGGCCTGCTGCATGACAACTGGCCCCGGGATTCGAACAGCTGCGTGACAGTGACGAGCGTTACCGACTGTTTTATCAATGGGGGCTAAACGTTTCTAAACTAAACGCTCTATCAACTTTACTTTATATAAATATAAGAGCTGTCATTTATGCTTTAATAATTTGTTTATAATTCTGATTATTTTTTTAAAGCATGTTGTACAATGTGTTATTGTTGCGGTTAAGACTATTGGAAACATCGTTCTAGTAACGTTCTTACTACAGTTTATGTTTGCTGTTATTGGAGTACAACTCTTTAAGGTAAGTAAAAATCAACCCATTCAAAACATTTGTGTTCTATGGTAATTTTCTATAGGAATTTCAAAAGGGGACAGTTGAGATTAGTTTCTTTTCCTTCTACGTCCTTTCAGGGTAAATTTTTTTCATGTTCCGACCGCTCCAAATACGAAGAATCAGACTGTCAGTGAGTAATTTTCATTATCTTAGTAAAAACCTATCACCTGAAAAATTATTACGTTTAAAATTCTACGTTTCTTATATATCTTTTAAGTGGGACATACCTGGTTTTCGAAGATGGTAATGTGGACAAACCAGTTTCAAAGGAAAGAGAATGGTCTAACAATAGATTCCATTTTGATGACGTGCAAAAAGCTATGCTCACTCTTTTCACAGTCTCTACCTTCGAAGGTTGGCCATCGTAAGTGACAACCAGCTGAAAATTATCCCATGTTTTTTTCACTTATCGTATGCTTTTCCTAGTCTTTTGTATGTGTCTATAGACTCTCACACAGAAAATTTCGGACCAATTTATAACTACCGGCCGCTAGTAGCAACATACTATATAATTTACATCATTGTCATCGCCTTCTTCATGGTGAATATTTTCGTCGGTTTTGTGATTGTAACATTTCAAAATGAAGGTGAACAAGAGTATAAAAACTGTGACCTGGATAAAAATCAGCGTAATTGCATCGAGTTTGCAATTAAAGCGAAACCTGTACGGCGCTATATTCCGAATGATGATAGAATACAGTACAAAGTGTGGTGGTTTGTCACATCGCAGTTGTTTGAATATACAATTTTTATTTTAATTATGGTAAATACTATTACTCTTTCCATGAAGTTTTATCGGCAACCACAGCCGTATTCTGAATGGCTAGACTTTTTTAACTTACTTTTTACTGCTGTGTTTGCGTTGGAATTCGTTTTTAAACTCGCTGCCTTCAGATTCCAGGTATTGAACAAAACAAAATAAGCATATCACTCGGAAGTTTAGATGTATTTTTGTTTTGCCTATAGAACTATTTCGGAGATGCGTGGAATGTGTTTGATTTCATCATTGTTTTGGGAAGTTTTATCGATATCGTTTATTCGGAAGTGACTACTAGTAGCGGAACAAAGGTACTTTTCAGGCAATGTCCGTCATGCTTTTAAACTTATAGTTTTCTTTCGAGTACAATCGTGTGGCTTTCCAGAGGTTCATATTGCTGTAGTTAATAATTTGCTTTAATATTCTTATCATCATTGAAGAATAAAATTATTGTTTGGAAAATTATAGTTTTGCAGCGCCAGTTTAAACTCGAAACATTCTTAAGTATGAAAATGTTAATTTAGTTAAAACTTTATGTTATTACATGTTATGTAAATTTTTTTTTTCACTTTGAAACGCTGCAAAACTTGCTTTTAAGCTACAAAAGGTGCGAAAAGTGCACCTAAGCGTACAACATAATATAGCCGATAACGAATATTGCCCCATTCGATTGTACGAAACATGTGCTTTTAGATAGTCTACTATTTCACTCCATGTATTAATGAATATATATTTTTCTCCACAGGGTGCATCTACAATTATATCTATAAACTTCTTTCGATTATTCCGAGTGATGCGTCTTATAAAATTATTGGCACGCGGAGAAGGAATTCGTACACTCTTGTGGACTTTTATAAAATCCTTCCAAGCTCTTCCTTATGTTGCATTGTTAATAGTGATGTTATTTTTCATTTATGCGGTGATTGGTATGCAGGTAAGAAATCATTTCCCATTTTTGTGTAAAATATACAATTTTTTTTGGGATTCATAGAAATTTTAACATGCAGGACCCAAAATGAATAAAAACAATCTAGTTCATGTAACTTTGGCCTTAAAACGATCCTGCAAATAAAACATGCTGAATAATGCGTTTTGTCATTTTATTTTTTAACTCTACCAACCGGTCAAAACACTGTTCGCTTGCATTAATGGAGGAAAACAGGCATTGCCTAACTGATTTTTTCCTCTGTTCTCAGGTTTTTGGTCGTATCGCCTTGGATGACGAAACGGCGATACATAGAAACAATAACTTTCAAACCTTTCCTCAAGCCATTTTGGTTTTGTTTAGATCTGCTACTGGTATGTATTTTTGTATTTCCTCTTGTAACGATATCTTTACATGAAATATTTTTTACAAACATGCTTTTATGGGATTTCAACATACATACCTATTTTATATGATATTGCTTATGATATTGTTTTCTAAACTTATATACTTGATATAATTATTATTATTATTTTTTGTTTTTTTTCTACGTTTAATTCCAGGAGAAGCATGGCAAGATATCATGCTTGATTGCTCCTCTAGAGCAGAAGTGCGATGTGATGAAAACTCAGAAGATAAAGAGTCGAAAGAAGGGTGTGGATCGAACTTTGCTTTTCCCTATTTTATTTCGTTCTATGTGCTTTGCTCCTTCCTTATTATCAATTTATTTGTTGCTGTCATTATGGATAATTTTGACTACTTAACACGCGATTGGTCTATCCTCGGTCCGCACCATCTAGACGAATTCGTACGCCTATGGAGCGAGTACGATCCAGACGCTAAGGGACGAATTAAGCATCTAGATGTCGTAACCTTGTTACGTAAGATATCTCCACCGCTCGGATTCGGCAAGTTGTGTCCACACCGGGTGGCCTGCAAGCGTTTGGTATCGATGAACATGCCGCTAAATAGCGACGGTACGGTTCTGTTTAATGCGACGTTATTTGCGGTGGTACGCACATCGTTAAAGATCAAAACCGAAGGTAATATCGATGAAGCTAACATCGAGTTACGCCATATTATCAAACAAATTTGGAAACGCACAAGCAACAAATTGTTGGATCAGGTAGTGCCGCCTCCGGGCATAGATGACGAGGTAACAGTTGGAAAGTTCTACGCAACATATCTCATACAAGATTACTTTCGGCGCTTTAAAAAACGTAAAAACTTCGAACGTTCTGGCGATACTAGCTCAAATATGAAGTCGGAAATTACATTGATGGCAGGACTTCGAGTGCTACAGAGAAAAGAACCGAAATTGAGACGAAAAATTTCCGGTACTTTGCACGAAAGTGCTTCATCAATCAATCCAGAGCCAACGCACAGGGTAAGGCTTATATGGAAAATAAGACAATTCATTTCATTTATCTGTGATAAGATATAACAAGCAGCTTGCATTAAAACATGTTTGTTTGAATTATAAAAAGTTTTGTTTGTTCTCCGAGAGTTCGATTGACAGTCCTTCTACTACGACTAGAAAGGGCATATTTATTATACTGTAAGCAACAAAATCACTGCGGCAAATGTTGTGAAGTATGTGGCGAACGTTGGCGAATTTAGACGAAATTTGTAAAGAGGGCACATATAACATTTCATGTCAATGTTCAGTGTATTTCGACTATTGAAGCTGTCTATAGAACAAATAGCCGTTTGCTCGCCCATTTTTTTCAAAATATTTCCAAAATACTCAGCAATTAATTCTCGATAAGATTTCTACTTAGAAATATGCAATAAGCGGTGTAAAATCAAAATCACGCGGGACTAAATACTGTCGATTACTGCCGCGATGTATGGTATGTGCTTTATGCATACCATTAAACCATGTGTATTTACCATTAACATGTAGGAGACAAATTTAAATTTCCTTATGAATGATAAAAGGATGCATTTATTCTTATTCACAGAGAAATCATAAACTTTTCGGTATTACATGGACAACATCTTCCATGCTCAAGAAACGATGTTTCAAACATGGCAAGTAAAAGTCAAATTTAGTACATGTGCCTAAAATAATAATACTTATTTTTTCACACCTTCTACTCCTAAACAGAAGCAATTTTAAACCGTGTAGGAAAAGAACAGAAACCTACAAAAATCCCTGGAAATTATACTACGCTCAACAAAGGATTCCTTGATATTAACCAAGCTTTGCTATTCGGTTATCTATCTCATGATCACGATATTTTAAGTGAACATTTCGCCGATGGAACAGACGTTATACTTAGTGGATGCGACGAAAAACTTAATCCATTGTGTTTTGGAGAAATTTACTCCCAGCAAACAGGTCGTGTTTTTAATGCAAAAGAGAGTGATGCTTGAACAGTTTCACATTAGTAGTACCTGGAAAGTTACTCGTAATAAATTTACAATTACTTTTAATAATAAGTGTTAATTTGCTAAGTGACCCTGGTTTTTGATATCAAACTAGTAAGAATAATAAATCATTTTTCAACCACTAAAAAGTGGAACGTCAAGGAACATTTGAACATGGAACTATTATCAACAAGCGATCTGCAACAAATGTAGGGGTAAGCATGATCCAAAAGAAATGCTCTCTAGTGGCAAGACCATCAACCTAGGACAGTAAATCACCGTAATATAAATTACAATTTTGTTGTGTGTGATGTTAGTCATGCTGCTAACGCTGGTAGTTTTGCAGTTCGATAAGAAAAATATTAGGTTGTATACTAAGTTTTGCGTTCGATACCAAACGGCGCAGCTATGAGCCTTTTTTTTGTTATATTGGTTCCTGTATTTTTCCTGCATTCCTGTATTTTTCCATCCTGTATTTTCCTGTTGATGAAGAGGGATTGGGCAAGGGAGGGTCGGGACGCTATTGAAGGTAGCCCCAATATGCGACAGCGAATGTCATATGGGGACATGGGCGAAACAGACTCAGAAACCCCCATTAACTCAGAAACCCCCGTTCAATGTTCTAATTGAAGGTGAAAAGTCCTTATACACTTTTAATATTGGTTCATAAAACCTATGCTTTTAAACTTTCCAACACTAAAAAGTCAATCACTGCACGATACTTGATTTTTCCCATTGTAAAAATGGCTTGTAAAAAAATTAAGTGACCGATAGAAATGAAACTTCACATACGTTCATATGAAGAGTGTACTAATATAGCAAAAACAATAAGGCTCGTAGCAGAGCCCTCTGGTATCGACCCGCAAAACATAATACACATTATGAGATCGTTTAAGTGAGAATCTGGAAGGGCGAAAAAAAGGCTACCATATCTGTTATAACTTCATCATGTGATGAAAAATGCTTTTCACGTATGATTTGTTTCAATACCCAATGAAATGTCTACTGTTTATACTAAATCTCTTTCAGTCTCTCGACGATTTTTCAATGTTTTTTGTTCTGTATTTTTCGTACGATGGCAGGTATTGGAACTGTTTTTGGACGTGCTTGGCGTGGACCATCAAGCCTTGTTTAAAATCGGTAAATCATCTTTTTACTGTATTAATTGAAGGCGAAGAGTATTATAAAACTCGAATGGGATCTCGAACGTTAGAGTGAACACAACAAGAGAGAAAGCAAAATAAAGCAAGATAGAAGGCAGAAAGAGAAAGCTATAGCCAAATGAACTCTAATGAACGTTCGAGTTTCGTAATGGGCCCCATAATACATGAATATCGTGAGACTGACGAACGATGAACCAGCGCGCAGTCTTGGGCCTGGTGGCAGCCCCTGCCTGAGATGGCGAGACTGCGTCGCTGGTGATGCGAGAGCGACTGGGATAAAAGATTGGTAGACGAGCGCGCCCGACGGCTGAGGGCTTCTTTGTTGCAGGCCTGACCAACAAGGCGACTGCAGCAGGCGATAAGTAAGAAATTTCGGTTAGTGTTACATTTTCATCAATTCGAGATCATTCTCGAGGGGGTTGATTCCTTCATAGTACGTTATTCTAATAGTAATTCATAGTTACTTTTATAATCATATTTTTATTATCATTTTTTTATTTGGCGAATAATCATCAATTTATAATAGGAGGTGTGTTTTGTTTGTTCTTATCTGTTGCTTTCGTCATTTATTCTCGAATTTCCGGGGATGATTTTAGGACATCTTTTTCAAGGTTACTGAATTATCGTGGATAGAATTATTCGTATGCAATTGTTTTCGGGTTCGTTTGCAGCAATTCTGAGCAAGGGTGTTGATGATTGAAATGACGAAATAACAAATCATGGCAAAAACTAAAAATTCAAACACATTTGCTAGTAGATTTCCACTCGATGAAGTTGCTAACTTATGTGTATTCCGGTGCAACCGTTGCTTTTGATTCTCAAAAAAACACCTTAAAAGGTACTTGTAAACGTTCTCCGACGACTGGGATGAAGGATAGTAACTGGATAAATTTGTCCACCAAATTTTCGTTAAACGAAATGATAACGAAAACTTTTTGAATGTGCATTTTGACAATAGCTTTGCCTATAAGCGTTGCTCCAAAAAATTTCCAAAACGGTACTAGGAAGTGACCACAGGTGATACCAGCCAGATCGAACAACGGGTTGGGAATCTAAATATAGAAAAAATGAAAGAAAAAATTAGAAACTGCAACAACTATGATACTTGAAATGTCATTACTGTGGTAAACAAAAAACGTAGCAAAAATCAAACTACGACACACTTGGCATTCGCGGGATGCTAAGTTGGCATACGATAAGTACCCACTGATAGTATAGGGCCCAATAATAGTTTATCGATTCGTCTCCATGCATGCATCTTTAGTGTACTCATAAAATTCATGTATTACTTCCAGGTTATTATAACACTAAACATCCACCATTACATTCATTTTATGTCCATATGAAGAGAATATGCATAAGGACTATTCTAAGGAAATGATTCATGATTACACATTTAGTATTATTACTTACACTAGCGCACAGTAGAATTCCAAAAAATCCCACGCTTTCAACGATATCTTCCATCAACAATTTTCCTTTATCGAAGAAGTTCAATTTTTCTCCTCTTTTCTTCCGTTTTTGTAATTTCTCGAATTCTTGAATGTTTTCCGGTTCATCTGTTGTGTTACCCGAAAGACGTGCCGCTTTTGCCATAAAGTACGGTGGTAATTCTCCCAGAGCTGTTCCGGCACCCCACAAAAATGACTCAAAGCGTACCTTCGCCATGATGGACCATAATGAAGGAAACATTTCTCCACCATTACTATTATCTGGACAAAGAATTCTAAGAAGTGGGAAAAACCCAGATCGGAAAAAATAGAAAAAGAAAAGAGTTTTTTTTTTAAATATTAAATACATTTATAAAAAATACGTGTACTTACGTATGCCATACTTACTCGTTAGGATACGGTGGTTCGGGAAAATTCAACGAACTGCATTCATAAGCAGCAAGAGTAACGCTTGCTATGTGAGGGCCGAGATACAATATAAAAGTGTGTAGTCCCGTCCCTAGCCCAACTGATGACAATACACCTAATCCCATCCAGTAGAACATGAAAAATCCTTTGTTTTTGAACACCTCAATTAAATGATGTTGGCCTGGTGTGCAGACTAATGCTAAAATACTCAACAGTAGGCTGATCAATAAAATAACCAACACACGCTGGTGCATTAACCTGTAAAAACAAAGCTATCAAATTGATTCATCTACATATTTCCCGCCCAGGCCTTTGTCTTACCTTTGGAGATTTGTTTTGATAAGAAATAGCACTTCGAAGCTAGCGTACTTCATGGTTTTAAGAGGTGATTTCCACAGAACTAAGGTTTTAACTTCTTTGGCCATTTTCCTGTGTTCACTCTTTACTGATAGCACAGAACTATTAGGACTCAAACTGCTCAATCCGGCATGGCTATTTTTCTTCATAGTAAAACCGATTATTTTTATTCTGTTAAGGAAAAGAAATGAATGTATGTGAAATGTGTTTGTAAAATTAGATGCACATTATAGATTATTATTATCATTATCATTATTTATAAAAATCCACAAAATAATACCGCATTTACTTCGAAAGCAAAAAAACCTTATGTCTCAATCATAATAAATCTGCAGTCGAAACTCGGTATTCTCCCAGATTTGAGTGAAAAGCTCTTTGAATTTGAGAATTCCATTCAATACAACAATGCAATACAATTACAATATAATTCAATACTACAAGTAATCTGAACCAATGATAGCCATATGAACCAATGTAAAAGTGTTTTGGTAGATAGTAACATGTTAAAAATGCTTAGGCGTAGGATTCTGAAAAGGAATATTTTTCTGGTGTATCAAAATCGTTGTTTATGTAAAAAAAATGCGTGTTTTGTGTTTTTAAAGAGAGGGCTTAAAACGCGTTTGGCTTATCGAACACACAAGCATCCCATAGCAAGTATCAATCGCTAGCGAAATGATGCCGCATTGATTTTGTGTTGAGCGAAAATAATATGATCGTAATGTGACTGAGACGTTGAGCAAAGTATTTCAAAAGGACATGTCGTATCACCAAAAGTAATGCTTCGTGGTTAAACATCATCAAAGGCAGCAAAGAAAACTTTTCGGTCAGTAATAAAACTTAATCGAAAATACCAAAATTGCCATTGGTGTTGTTTCTCGACACAATTGCAAAGTCCACCATAATGCCATACGATGGACCTATGAAAACTACACGTAATCACAAGAGAATGATTGTTTTTCTATACTGCCCTGTTTCCTACATTTATACATGTATATTTCCTATGTAATATATATAGATATATATATATTTACATTTTATTTATTTGACATTTTCGGAATTATTCCAATACAAACTTGTAACGATTAGAAAAAATATATGCACACTTACAATATCCAAATTTTCGTACTTGCCTTTTCTTACTATATACAGTAAATAATGATTTTACCAAAGCAGCTGGTATGACAGCAAACGTCAGAATACATGCGGTATTTCCAAAAACAACAAAAGCACTTTTATAGCAGTATTGTGGTAGGACAGTGGCAAAAAACACACAGCGTACAACTTGTAACAACTATCTCAGAAACTAACAATGCAGTACATGTTCAACAAACTGTGTGTGGTGTTCTTTTCGTATAATATTATTAAAATTGTGTTTAAAAAACGTAGTTTGCCACGAAATTTAATCTCGCACATAGCCAGTCACAGAATTTCTCAAATGAATTTTCCTACGAATAAAGTCCACCGAGATAAATGTTGTTAGCTGATTTGTGGCAATTATTACGATTCTACAGTGTGTGCAAAGCTATAGAGAATTTTGACAATAACACCGTTTTTCTACCGACAATTAAGCGAAATGCATGTTTTGGTTGTCAAAGGCTTTTAACGACATATTTTGTATTTTCTAAAGACTGTGGAACAGTATTTCCATGTCCGGAAAATTGTATGCAATTTTGGCGTCGCATACAATCCCGAATGGGAATCTGTGGTGCCAGACGGGACGCAAATAAACGACCCGACATTTCAGATAAGTGCCAAACTGTTTGCGGGTATGCCGCAGCGGACACGTAAAAACCGTTAACAAACGCTTTGTTTTCAAACAGAGGATAATGTAAGTTCTTATTTGCTGGTCAACTAAATCAGAAAAAGAACGGAAAAAAATATTCAGAAATCGATGTATTTTTCTTCGATTTCTGTTTTCTCGGACCAAAAACACGAATGTAAACACGTTTGATATTTCAGTTTTATATTTTAAACCTGCCACACGAAGCGTAAAGCTCAGTCCAGACGCTACGATGTTCCGTAGCGATGTGTCGTTGCTATTTATCGTAGCGATCTATGGAGCGTCCACACGCTACGATTTTTCATAACGATTTGCAACGGTAGATGCAAATCGTATTATGGAAACAGCAATGGAAGAAACACTGTTTTGGATTGCCTTAGCATTGTGCTTTTCGGGGGAAAAGCCAAAAATAGAACGTGCGAAGAGGCTACAAGTGGTCGAGGAAATGGCTTTTAAAGCGAAGCCGAAGAAATTATTCTCACGTTAAACTTTTGCGTGAATTTGAAGACGAACCAAACGATAGGAGCAACTATATGAGGATGAACGTGGAAACATACACAGATTACGAGATACGGATACGGTTATGCGGCAAGCGATCTCTCCCCATGAGAGGCTAACGGCCACTTTAAGATTTTCAGCTACGGGGAGAAGCTATATGGACTTAGAATTTTTTACTGCAAGAAATTTTCTACTGCAGACCCTGATGTTGCCGACTTCCTCACTTTCTCCTATTCTTTGCGGTCCACTGTCCTTAAATTATTTATTTTTTTCACCACGATTTCCCTAGTGGAGGTGGGTCGATTTCCTTATATTTTGTAATTAGAGCAACGTATGCCTCCGCCTTTTTATTGCGATCACTACAATCTTTATGGTTTACTTGCCAAAGACATGGCAGACTTTCGTAAAGTGTTATAAATTAAGTTAAACACTCGTGCGAACGTTGATCAAGGTCTTCCAAAACATAAACAAGCGATTAAAGAGCGGTCTACACGCTGCGTTCTGCAATGCAATATCGCTTGAAGTGACATCTCCGGAGACGTCATAAATGTCACTGCCGCGGGTGGAAATCTGAAGACTCGACATGCAATTTGTGAACAAATTTCAAAACAGGGTCAGTTTGTCGGTTGACTTGTTGATGTTTTGTTTTGGCCTCTTATTTATATTTTGGACGCTTCGTCAACGTTCGCGAAAGTGTGTAACTGAATTTATAAAAATTTACGAAAGTCTGCCATGTCTTTGGCAACTAAAAAATAAAAAATATAGTGATCGGAATAAAAAGGCGGAGGCATACGATGCCATTTAAAAGCAATTTCCTCGACACTGTAACCTCTTCGCACGTTCTTTTTTCGCTTTTTAACCGAAAAGCACAATGGTAAGGCAAACCAACACAGTGTTGCTTCCATGGCTGATTCCAACATGTCCAACCGACAAACTGACCCTGTTTTGAAATTTGTTCACAAATTGCATGTCGAGTCTTCAGATTTCCACCCGCGGCAGTGACATTTATGACGTCTCCGGAGATGTCACTTCATGCGATATTGCATTGCAGATCGCAGCGTTTGGACCGGCCTTAAAACAAAACATCAATCTGTCAAACCGCCATCAACACACCCACACATGTCTTTCCACCATCAGCACACCCACACTTGCATGGAATTTGGATAGATATTGATGCTCGTTTGCTCATATTTTGTAGATCTGCGTCGATTATTCAAAAATGACATAAATTGGTGCAATTTCGCGTCCACACGCCACGATGCATCGCTACGATGTGTCTGAGCAACGATTATCGTAGCGATTATCATAGCGGCTGGACCGGGCTTAAACGCTTTGACGTTTGACGCTCCGATTTGCGCTCCGTGTGGCTCTCCGGTTTGACTTGGTTTGAGAAAATCGGTTTTATGTGTAGGTTGAATTCTATACTCTTTTGTTATGTGCTAACATAACTTGTCATATGTAAGACAATCATTATTTGTGGATTTCATTCAATTAATAACGGACATGTTTTGTTATTTATCCCCTTTTGCGATGGTATATTAATTATGATAGTTTTCAACCCACGTTTCGATTTTCAAGAAGTAATGAAATGATAATTATAGACAGCCATCGCGATGCAGTAATGCTGGTAATGACGGAAACATTTGTTTAGATCGCGAAGCAGGTCTTGAAACTACGAAAACGCAAACTCATAAAAAGTTCGTGTTTAAAAGTAAAGTGTTTAAAAGTAAGTGTTCTAATACAGCGACCTTGTATCGAAACAAGCGCGGATAAGATCAGTTGACGATACGTAAGTTTATGCCGAGTGGCCTTTGCAGGTGGTAGATTGTCTGAACGATTTCATTCTCGATTTTGGTAAGTCCTTACTAGCCTTTAATGTTAAGTATGATACCTGATATGTTTACCTATGATAGCAAAACAATGTTTTTCGCGCAGAATGACAATCTTAATTCGTTACAGTAACATTCGCCAAGACAATGGACAACGAAAATGCAGCATTGCTAAAGTTTATACCATTACGAAGCTTCGTCCATAATGATTTCTGGCATAAGTATGTAGACATCAAATTAGATATAGATCGCTTAGATGCTTCCAGGAGGAAAATATTTGGTTTTATTTCATTGGCAAAACAAACACTGGTACAAATAGAAGTAGATTGTACATCATTCAATTCGTAAGTATAAATAATGGCAGAATTGATTTCGTAATCTCCATTTGCGCTTATCATAACATTATACAATCTTTCAAGAACCCGTTCATGTGATCCCAATCGAGTACTTTGTAACGGCCACATTCATAACTACAATACCATAGAGTCATTTAAGCAATGTAACAAAAAGACTTTGTTAAAGGAACAGGCTGTACAGTTTTATCATCATCTGATGCAACAGAAATGTATAAACAATAGCACAGATTTGCTGCAGTTTTTCATGATCTCATTTTCTGTAAGTATTTCTTATTTTTTGTGATAGTGGTTTCCTACATATTCAATACTATGTCTTGTTCTTTTGATTTCTAGGATTTAAAATCATATAAATTTTATTATTGGTTTGCATTTCCGGTCCCTTCGGATCTTATGTACCTTTGTGAGACAATACATGCATTACCAAAATCAATGGAGGATCACTTGAGCTCTTGTATTGAAAGGCGTTGGAATTTGTCAAGCTTGCACCGTGAACCTAGTGAACTATTTTTCATCTACCATCGATATATAGACATTAGATTGCTCTCGGAACATGTGTGCCACAACAACATCAAAGCTAATTTTTGCGATGTGCATCTGGAGGATATTTCTTTTTGTTTTTATGATCCTGCCAACAATGGTTGTGACAACATAACAGTGAGCTGGCATGTTAGGCAACTCCTAGTGTATATCACACTTACTTGGTGAGTTTCTATTTGCTACTTAGCCAAATTGTTTTAAATCATTCCTAATTTTCTTTTACTCTATTATTATATTCAGTCCAAATCTCTCTGAGAAAATAATCAGCTTAATAAAAATAAGCAAAAATACTATTGGAGAATTCCAGTTTTCCGATATAAAGATTAAAGTTCCACAGCATATAGAAAATATCAACCAAATTGATAACTGGGTAGGATGGGAAGTGAACGAAGACCATCGATATCTACCGCGCTTTGTTTCATTAGCTGAAAGCATGTCCCCAAAGTGGTAAGTTATAATCTTTGAAAATTTGATCTTGAATATTTATGATTAATTCTATTTGTCTTCACAATCGCAATTGCCTTTTTAGTTTAGCGGAAAATGCGATTAATTTGAATCTTAAACTTATGAAGTGGAGGCTTGTCCCTGAACTCGACCTAACTTCGATCCAAAGAACGAGGTGCCTTTTATTAGGTGCTGGTACACTTGGATGCAATGTTGCAAGGTCTTTGATGGTAAGTTTTTATTACTATTATCACTATCTGTTTACATTAACAATATTTGTCCGGCGATAAACTCTCGTTTGGTTGAATGTATAGTCATGCATGGTCATAGTCAAAATAAACATCCGAGCTACAACCGCCAAATAGTCCTGGCTTCGACAAACTCGCTCCACCGCATGCCTTCGTTCACGAGCTCGTTAAATCTACCTTGTTCCTGTTCTGGTAAAGCTAACGATTCAGTCGCACCATTTTGAAAGGGTCCTACCACGTCCTCTCTATCTCCATTGTCCACACATACGGGAACAAAACATATTCTGAGCATTTTCCTCTCGGTATCGTGTCGCGGCTAACTGTTTGATCCGAGATATGTTAAAGCTCGGGACGACTTCGAACTTTCGGTCACCTATTAGTCACCCCCACTTATGCTTGTATGCACCCGATGTTGTTAGTGGAGCCGATTAGAAGTAAAGTTCATTTTAATTTTTGTTTTTAACGCTCTTTTTTAACGGCACTTTTTACACAATTACATTCTTGTTAACCGTATGCCAACGATCGAATTTTAGAACGAACACTATGCATTAGCTTCTACAGACAGACCGATTTCCGATCATTTTGGACACTTTCTTTCAATGTTTGGCGGATATGGATATGATGCAAACTCGTTTGTCTCGAATCAGTTAATCATACAATTTACGGTCTCTTGGTTTAACGGATGCAGCTTGTTTGCTTGTTTTTCTGCTTCTTGTATGTCTACAGACCTAATCTTACTTTGGAACGATGGACGGTACTCACAGTTGATCCTAAATTTTTAGCCACATCTCGGACGTCGGCACTTTTCTTGCTGGCGTAAACACGCATGACTTTTTGGTCCAAATTTTCCACCGGACCCGCTTTCCGCCCAGCTTTCATTTTATCCTGAAAGATTTCATTTTATCCCATATCTGATATCAACCTTAGTGATTAGTACCGCAATCAATGCTGGCCTGGGATCGGATCCCGGGACCGGTTGCTACACAGCCCGCCGTGGTTTTGATTACCGATACCGGCGAGAAAAGAGGATTGTCGCAGGACCAACAACCCCGCCCGTAAAAATGAACCGTTACTGAGAGCATCAGAGATAAAAACATTGTCTCCGATGCAGGATAAGACCGCATGATAAAACAAAAATTTATTACACAGAATATGAAGCTAATATAAGTTAGACTATCTCGAATCATTCTCTGCTCTGCTCTACATCGTACACTTTACTGTTGCAGGTAACATGGTTCGGCGTTTCTGATGCCGGAAAACTAACTACTTTAAACTCCTAATTCTCTTGAATTTTTAAAAGTTGAATAGTTTTGAGTAGCCATGATGATGAAAACCATTAGATTTTCTTTTTGTTTCACAATGCTTCTCAATGCCTAATGTTCCATGAAATTTTGGCTTTCAGTTTGCTTCTATGCACTTGCCCTAAGGAAAGATACTCTGTTTCACCTACCGAATCCCGTTTTTATTGGTATTTAATATTTATTTAAATAGTTCGAATTGGCATTCGAACTACAAGTTGTATTTACAATTGAACTTTATTTTCTTGTTTTTTCCTAAAATATATTATTCGTTTCATTGGTAGTAATATTTGTGGTTGTAGACCCATATGGTAGTTTTTACCACATCAACCATGAACATTTCGATAGATAATTACTAGTTGAAATTAGAAACAAAAGTTCTACATAAGTGTCACAACAGTTTTTGTGACATTTTCATAAACAACAACTCTTCATTCTAGATTTATTTTTCGAAACAACCTAGGTAATCCATCATTCCAAAAATTATTTCATATAGTTTCTGAACAGATAGATGTAAAAGTTTAAATAAAAGTATAGAAGTTTAAAAAAAATGCTTTTATCCATGGAGAGAACACATAATTTTCAGGTGAACCTAAAAATATTTTTACTCGATGTAATTCTCTTTTGATGCTACACATTTCGCGCACCTTTTACATTCCGCATCGCATATTGTGGATTCCTTTCCAATAAAACTTTTTTTTGTTGGACGGAAATCATTCGTCGTCCTATTTTTCGACATTTTTATATTCGACAAAGTGCTACTCGGAAAATACATACCTATTTGGAGCAAAAAGGTGATAATCTGACGGGGTCAAGAAAGAGCAAGCACCCTTTGAATTTAATAAGCATCAGCAACGGGCAAAAGCATCGAATGCCGCAAATGCCCTTTAAAATGCCCAGATAATAAACGTATATAAATCGAAGGAACCCATAAAACCCCTGCTAAAAACATCTTAAACATCAACCGCACAATTTCTACTTCTATCTCTGGTACAGGGTGGCCAATCTAAGATTCTTTTCATATGGTTTTAAAAATACGGCTAAAATTTTTCGATGATAGAACTTTTATTTGAAAGGTTCATTCATTATGTTTATGTATTAAATACAATTTCGGTTGCATAAAAGTGGGAAATATGAAAAACTTATTTCCAAAGTTGTAGGTCTTCAACTCAAACGGTACGATATTTGAAAAACCCATTTCATTTAAGCTAATTTCCACGCCGGTGGTTATGTTAAGAAGCAGATTTTTTTTTGGGGTCTTGAAAACCCACACATCATGCAAGAGAAGCCAATCCACCCAAAACAAGTGACTGTTTTTTTTGGTTCAGATTTTGGTCTGGCAGCATCATCGGCCGCCATATGAATGAATTACGAAGAAGTCGCCCTAACCGTCGATGGCGTACGCTACCGAGCAATGTTGGATGATTGGTTCTTTGGTGAAATTGAAGATGAGAACATAGTCGACATTTGGTCTCAACAGGACTGCGCCATATAGCGACAGCCACAATCGATATTTATGTTACACGAACAAACCAGCAACTATTGACGACCTCAACACCCCAATTCAAATTGCTATTGCCGAGATAGGACCAGATACAATCGAAAATGTATTCAAAAATAGGTTGACCGAATGGGTTACTGCTAATCCAATCGTGGTTGTAATTTGACCAAAATTGTATTTTATACATAAATGTAATGAATCTCATCCATTTTTTATAACCAAATTAAAAAAAAGTCTAAAACAAGAAAAGAAGAAAAAGTACTTTTCTTTTTTCAAATTCCTATACTCATAACATAAATCCTATCTTATAACAAAAAGAGCTCACTATGCAAGGTATCACATGTCACCGGTATTACCCCATTACCACCGGTATTACATGTCTTCGATCAAGAGTAAAGTTTGAGTATGTATCTCCTCAAGTTTCTGGAATAAAACTCGTCATTATTTTTCCCAAACATTCGAGCCCAGCCCAAACAAAACACGGTACGGTACATTTTCACTATTTATAAGTAACCTAGCAGACCCGGCAAGCTTTGTTTTGCCTCAGAGGCAATACGTAAACAGATTTTGGATTTTATCGAGTTAATTTTTTTATTGGGATTAGGCTAAATTAACAAAAAAAACTTCTATTGTAACGATTCATTAATAGTCTTTCGGACTTTTTAACGTTTTTTTTCTTCCGTTAAGCACTTTGTGATACACTACTTTCTTTGTTTTATTATCCGGCGCAAGAAAAAACAACGCAGATGGTCTTCCGACCGGTGAATACGCCACATATAATTGACCATGGGAAAACATTGCTTTTCCAAATTCAGACCCCAAACCTTCAAGATGCAAGTGCACACAAATGCAACATAGATCGGAAAGAAGTCTTTTAAAGATAAACAGCATATCCGTTGGGAAATGAGAACTTCCTCACATTCGAATATTTCTCTGAGTATCGTCGACCAAACCTTCAGGGGTAAATTGTGCGTTGGTAAGCAAAACACAACCACGGAGTTTAAAAATTCAATTAGATAGATGGTGGCTTCATCTTCATTTGTTACACAGCCAATAGATCTGAAAGAATACATTGTTCGTGTCATCTTATTCTGAAATCTTCTAATCTACATCTGCATTTTTGGTCGCTAAAATTGGTCACTCAGTCAACCATTCGTTATTTTTGTAGTTGAAAATCATGTTTGGGATTACTTTGTTGATAAGTTCGTCTTTCGATGAGACAAAGTTACAGAAATTCCGAGGAAATGGAATAAATCCGCTTGATTCGTCGACAAGTACTCGACCATTACCGAGAGTCCGAAATTGCTTAGAGAAATCTTTAGCAGATGTATCTAATAGCAATGCAACTCTCAATATGTGGTTGATAGCAATGCAACTCTCATGTTTGTTGTTGCTGAAGAATCTTCACATAGCGCCATAGATTCGATGATTTGAGGCAAGCGTACATTTGGTCGGCAGCCGTTGATCTTGGAATTACTGGTAGTGTTTGGCGGAAATCTCCAGACACTGGTCGACCCGTTCGAGAGAGCGCGAAAAATAAGCAAACAATTGCTTGCTACACAAGCAATACCAGCTACACGGAGCACACGCTCCGTCTAGCCTTTGTCGAGCAAAGAGCTGTGAGAAATTCCGTCTCAGTATAAAGAAAAACAAAGCCTTTTGTGACATCATTGTAACGTGGTCGGAATATAAAAAGTATCCTCCGATTCTAAGCTACCTCTTCAGCAATTTTCAGCCAAATCGGTTCAGCCGTTCTTGAGTTATAAGTGTTGACGCAAATAAAACTCTCCTTTAATACATATATAGCATTATAATAGTAATAAGTTATTGTTTGAACTATTAAGTATTATTTTAAAACTTTAAATCTGGTATTGGAAGTTATTATAGCCACACACTATCAGTACCTAGATTGGCGTATACAAAATTTCAGCAACTAAATCTAGAAGTTTTATATCCAAGAAATTTACACTCAATGAAGTTTCGCATGATACGTACATACTCAATAGATTAATTAAATAGGAAAATAGTTACTATAGTAAGTTACATTTGTTTTCATACACAATTCCTTAAGGCATGGGGTGTGACCACAATAACTTTTGTCGATTGTGGTCAAGTATCTATGTCAAATCCAGTTCGGCAAAGTTTATACCGTTACGAAGACGCATTAAATGGAGGAAAGCCAAAGGCTTCAACAGCCGCTGCGCGACTGCGAGAAATTAATCCTGCAATTGTAAGTAACTATAAGAATTGACTATGACTATGAGAACGAGTTATTAAGAAATTTATTCATTATTAGAACACACACGGAGAGGATATACGAATTCCGATGCCTGGACACTCCGTCACTGATACCGCAGCAGTTGATGAAACAAAATCTTGTTTAGCTAAACTTATAACTCTTATTGAGAAACATGATGTCGTTTTTTTATTGACTGACTCGAGAGAAAGCCGCTGGCTTCCTACGATGCTTGCTGCATTTTACGGAAAGGTAAATAATCACGATTGTTTCTGCGGGGACAGACGATGCGTAACGTAATGTTTTTGGCATTTCAGATTAATGCCAAACTGCAGCGCTTCTTTCAAAACGTATGTGCTTTGGCCGAGGCGTAAACAGTTTGGCATTGCAAATGAATTGTATGCTAGTTTTTACGCTTCGTGTGGCCTCCCAGTTTTGAATGATTTTATATTTATTAATATGAAATCAATTATGATTATTATAATAATGTATGATACGTTATTAATTTGTATGTTTTATGTTAGGTTGCGAATAGAGAAGACATTTTTTTGCTTTTGCTTACCCTGTCGAAATATGCACTTTCAAATATGCATCGTTTTGTTGCAAAATTTGTTGCCATTTTAAAGGTACCGTCATAAGAAAGTATCAATACAATACAAGAAAAAGTTGGTAATCGCTTGGTGTCAGGTCCGAACTATAAGGTGGATGCATTAAATCTTGCCAATCAAGCTTCCGAAGTTTCTGGCCATTCACTACAGACGTGTAGTGAACTACGTTACGTTATCCTGATGGAGCATAACTCCTCTGTTAGCCAATTCTTGCCGTTTCTGGTGAATCGCCCAGACCTTCATACGGTCCAGTTGGCCACACGGAGTAACTATTAATAAATGATTAATTTAACGTCCCACCGAATGCACAGTAGAACCTTCCTGGCAAAATGTCTAACGAAAATAAAATTGTACGTCAATAGCTTACAGTTCCACTGCCATCAGTGCCATCATACACTTACAGTGCCGTCATTAACACCATTCACAAAATCGGACTGACTTGTATTTTCGCTTTTATCAAAGAAAAACTGTAAAACTTATCGAATTTCCTCTTTATTCACTTCCATTGTTAACACCCACAACTCACAACTGAATAGAGCAAACAAGAAACAGCAAAAAAAAATTATGAACTGACAACGAGCATAAACTTGAAATTCATTTGATTTGATTTAAGGGATATTCATCTCTACAGCCATCTACTGAGAACATAATGGTTTTCTTTTTTCCCAACATTCTCAACATTTTCCCCGTTATGCTACAATGTTCCATCTACATAACATATAACATATTCTAAAATCCTACTATCTTCTTTGTTTAGCTAGCCATTAATGCAGCACTCGGTTTTGATTCCTTTATGGTAATTCGTCATGGTTATCGTTCTTCAGACGATTCCACTGATTGCAAAACTGATGTGGTAGAAAATGGATTCAAACGAGTTGATGGCGCCAACCTTGGTTGTTACTTCTGTAACGATATTATTGCACCTGGAAACGTAAGTATTTACATGATAATCATAAATTGTCTCAATTTTTCTTTCTCATAAAATACTTTCTCAAATTAGTCGTTAAAGGACCGTACGTTAGACCAACAGTGTACAGTTACGCGACCAGCTGTTTCAAATACAGCAGCTGGGCTAGCCGTAGAATTGATGGTGTCTCTTATACAGCATCCGCTAGGGTAAGACACTATGGTTCCTTCTTCTAGACACGTTTAGTAACGAGAATAGTTGATTTCTTTTATCACATTAGTTTTTGTTACATATATAAATATATAAAGAAGTTTCTTAGTATGCTCAGGGCATGATCAGTGTGGTTGTTGATAAAGGTCGAGTGGTCGATGATCAGCTTCGGGTTATTGCTCAAGCGCATGCTCCGTTCGGTTTAAATGATACAATGGCCAAAACAACGAAAAGTATACAAAAACAACACATTGTAAATGTATGTAACTATTTTACATGCATTTACAACTATCAAGTTATTCGTTTGTTTGCCGTTATACTTCCTTTTAGCCACATTTTAGAGCGTGCTGAGCGAAATGGAAGGCAGTATTTCATGGATGTATTTGTGGTAGTAACCTGCATGTTTTGGTTAAAGCAAATGTTTACAATTATTTTACAGAAGCTTTTACTCGTCGTATACGGTCGAGGAGCCAGTGTTTCAGAAACATTTGGAGGCATCCTTCTTTGCTTTGAATATCGCTTAACAGCCCTTCAATATCCAACAATATCTACCAGGCATTACAAATTAATTTTACGCTAGTTTTTACGCTTCGTGTGGCCTCCCAGTAAGAAGTTTTTTAAAGTCCTTGCTAGAATAGTTTTTAAAAGTCCAATGTGAGAATAACTTGCCCATGTACAATGTACAACGGGCTGGAATTGCGTGCAGACTGTTGTCAATAGTTGTATAGGATGCAGGAGTTGTTCAAACAGGCCATCAGGGAGTCAGTGTAATGAAGAAGTAACTACGAGCGAGAGGAATTTCAGAGAGGAGATAACTAGTATCAGAAACTCTACCCAAGAAGTCAGAAACATCGTGGAATGACCATATCTGGCTGGCTCGATGCTCTCGATGGACTCATCATTTTCATGAATTGTTCAACAACCAAATTGCCAACAAGCCAGTGTTCTCAGTGTCGGATACAAATTTGCTCCTGTTTTTTTTTTTTGCTTTTTTGTCAATTTTATAATTTCAAGTTATAGGATACATCATGGCATTACTTGGAAATTAAAAACGTGAGAAAAAATAGGAGTTAGCAAAATATTTGTTTCATGTTTAAACTTATATCCTAATGGAACAAACATACCAAAGAGCTATCTGCTAATGTGTATGAATTTAATTGTTTGAACATTTGAAAAATCATTCCAATTTTTTAATCATGGCTGGTGTATTCAAATAAGTTTTATTATTTATAAATTTAATTTAATGAATTCTTTTTCTTTTATTTTATGGATGTTATTTCTACGGCTCATTTAGCTTTTCCGCTCCGGCATATTATCGAACACCGAGAAGTGACCCCAATAAAATAGGACAAGAGCCAGAAGGAATGTTGGGTGTTCTACCACATTCCATACGCGGGAATATTGCGGCACAGCAGTATATGTTGACTGCTACCGAACGCTACAAAAACTGTGTTGCTTGCTCTACGATTGTGCTCGATCATTATGCATCAAAACAAGAAGCCTTCATTATTGATGTATTAAATGCGCATAAAACTCTCGATGAAATAGTAGGAATTGATTATTCGAAAGCTGTTACAGAAAACGAGGAAAATCAAAAGGTATAACAAAAAAACAAACGTTTACCTCACCAAACAACTTAAGAAAAATCCTTTCAACGTAATTATTTCTTTCACAGGACCCTATCGAATTCGAGAGTGATTTTTCTGATGACTCCTAGTCTTCGAATTGCGATGATATGTCGTGATATAATAAAATAGCATAACACGTATCTGTTACAAAAGTTTCACTGGATCGCTTCTCGTTACCGCTTAAAATTTATCAAGTATTCTACTCGTGTACTCAGCATTTACCATGGACCACCTCTTCAAAGAAGAAAGTAAAAAAAATTTCAATAATTTCAAAAACATTCGGTCCAAACCGTTTTGATTGTATGTGTATATGTGTATGCCTAGATGATTGTATAGTGGTAACATCGTTTGCCTACGAACATCGTTGTGGAAATAAAAACAAACGTTCATTATGTTTACTTGATTGTCAGATTGTATGTTGCCAGATTCTTTGTTTTTCTTTATTCACGATTACGACATATGACTATGACTTACGATGTTAAAGAGTGATTGACTGAAAATCGACGAACATCTGTGCTCGTAAGTAAATTGATTGAAGGCAAACTGAGTGGTTGGGTAATTTATTTTATTTCACCTTTCAATGCATCGCATTTTTTATCAGTGTATTAGTAATATTTTTTTACCTGATGGCTTTACCTGACTTCAGCCGAAATTGTGTTCAAGCTTGGGGTAGTAGTAACAGTAGTAGTAATATATTTTCTGATAGATGATTTGATCGTTTACATAGTAGTTTGCCGATTGACGTGGAACTTTGAACCTGTGTAGGTACTCTTGGTCGTTGGAACTTTGTAGATGGCTAGATGCAGGAAAAACTTTACAGAGAAAAAAGTTTGGTGTCCCACCTAATACCTACAGCTGCAGCATGACTGTACTAAATTTCTACTTGTCGACGATTAAAATGAATTTATTATGACTATGGTTGGTCGAATGGCGCGTTTTGAGCAGCCGTACAAATGTGAGCCGTACAAATGTTTTGAGCCGTACAAATGTGTGCTCCGTCCTTATCAGCTGAAACCAGTCATGCTTGTTACTATTGTTCATCGTAATATCATAATCATGATGTCTTTAAGATTATGTTATAAACAGATCACGCGCATAAAGTTGGCAAACGTTAAAGACAAATTAATTTTGGAGGCAAGCAAAGATGTGTCCAGATTTGGTAGTTGTCCTCGCCAACGCATTGCCATTTGTTTCAGAAAATAAAATATTCGAGCACCTTCCGTCGATTTCGTGTATGATCGCACTCAGCATCGTCGTACCATTTGTTTTGCATAAAATATGCATAAGCCATTGACCTATGTGCTGTGAAATGTCAAATAGTGGAATGCGGTGGGTTATCCATCAATCGTGCATACACAGTATGTTTTTTAAGTAACGGGAATGAATTTCAATATAATCTATCTATTAGTTAATAACATGGTTTGAAAGGTACGTTCTTCATCTTTCAAACGCAGCCAATTTAATGCAAATCGGATAACAGATAAAACGTGTGTTTTCAGAGATAATTGTATAATCTGTTGACGAGGGGTTATGAAGCGTTTCTTTCTCATTTCGTTATGAAAAATTTCACTATCTGTATAGAGTCGATTTTGTTTGGTTTAGGCACAATCGTGGCAGTTAAGTGACCCTTGACTTGAAACCTCCAAAGCGAGCATAACAGAGAAACTTAGTTCAATGTATTTTTTGAAGAACCCTCTATATACCATGCGAAAGTGAACGGAGAACGAGGAGAACGGATGAAACGAAGTGTAGAAGGTAAAATGGGTTGCTCTTCTCTTATACATAGCTGGCCTTGTACATACACTTCAATAACATCAGAAGGGGAGAATTTCAGATAGATCGAGGTAGCTCTACCAATCTTGCCAAATGTTGCTAAAGAATTGTATGTTTCGATATTTCTTTTCATATTTAAATTGGAGTACGTTTGTCAAAGCTCGTACGTTGTGCTCGTGAAGATTTTCCACGACATGATCCCATAATTTACAGCAATAACATCTTCTAATAGACAATATACAATTTACATGAAAAACATTATATACTCCTATTTCAGTCAGTCTTCATTAAATTGTGAGATTGTAGTCTTCAAAAAGATGTAAGATTTTAATGCAAGAAGTTATGCGGCGTTCAAATGCTTTTAATGGCTTACCGTAAAACATTATTATTCTGTAGCAAGAGCTTCCAAACTTATTTGCGGCTTATAAACTTCTTAACAATCAAATGATCTCCGTTGAATTTAACTGAGGTGGGAGTGAGAAGACCTTTCTCACCAAACAATTCGGCATTGCCCCGCTTCTACTACGACGAACTTTATTTCCCACCATAGTAAACTCGAATCAGTGCGCCTCGAGTGGTACATCATTCGAATAGTCTACGGCTGATTACAGTACATAGACTAATTATCCGTTCGCCTGGGAAAATGCTGTTGGTTATACAATATTAACAATTGATGCAAAAGCCAATGGTATTATCTTATGAAAGTGTTTGAACTGTATACCTTGATACCACAAGCATCAGTACCGATAACAAATACTAGAATTTGGATATTTTCGTTCACAATTCTCAAAATATTTATATTTATATTTATTGTGAAAAATATCTTTGTTCGGCCAAAGAATCTTAGTAACTCAAAGAAGTCGGCAAGAGCACAACAAACATACATTGAACAACAAGGCATGGAAACTTACAGCTTGCACCACCCAGCATGAGCAACGCAATAGTTACGAAATAGGCGAGAGAAGATCGTGTGCACAGCGACCGACACTGAATATGCGAAGCTAAGACGAAAGGTTTTAGGAGAGGGAACCCAACTCGTCGTTTTTCTCTAAGCATGGCTATGCACCATTCCTTTGCGACGATGCGCTTTGCATGAAAGATGGGGGATGCCAACTGCAGAAAGATATTGAAAGCGACTTTTCATCTTCACAAACATTATGCTGCTAGTTGCGACAGTGTTCAGACGCAGTCCACTTTAACCTGTAGTGTAGGTCGCTGAGTATTGAGTGGTCTCACGATGTTGTGAACGATGGTGCTTTTTTAAAAAAATGCTTTCCAGTGAAGCAAATAACGTGATCCAAAAGATTGAGTTTTGGTAATTTTTACCAAGTTGTTGAAATGCTGGCGAAAGTTACTAAGAGATACATACACGTTAAGTGAAGCTTTGGCCACTGCTCTTGTTGCACCAGAAAAGAGTGATTGGGCAATTGCCAGGAATAATCTGAAAAAAGTGTTAAACAGCGTTAATGACGTATGTATGAAATATAATTCTACGTTTTATTTAGCTACTGCACAGTGTTATTTGTTATTGTTAGTGTATTTTTATTTAGCTGCTGCACAGTGTTTAATTTAAACTAATACAAACATTCTTTTTGTTCAAGGTTCTTGTATTTATTGAATTTATTACTGTTTGTTATTATTACTGTTATTGTTCCAACATTTGAACAAATAATTAATGTGACTTAATATTTGGTTTTTAATCGTTATTACAATCGTCGTTTAAGAGAAAGTTTTCAGTTTGATAGATTTTTGTTTCCATAACTCGTTTTAATTTTGGTTTCAATTGATCATATTTGTTGTTTAGGATTGCAGGAACGAAGACATACTGTGGATGCATTTATTTGGGTTTTTCGCATTCAATCACTAAGATTTGAGATGGAATTTATTACTGTGACATATTAAAAGCATGGTTACCGGTTTGTAATCAACTTTCTAACGAGCCATATTGCGATGCATAGGAGTACGACGTATTTGTGCAATTCTCTCCATCGTTACAGCGCATTCTATTTCTCAGGGGCATATATACATATAAACGAAAGTGTCTTCAAGTTTGTTCCACTTCGCACTGGTATAACATTGCCCAAATGAATCACTTATGAGAAAAAACCCTTTCACTTTCTTGCAATGGCATTTTATGTTTACATTCTTTTCTTAAAGGTTACATCTCGGACAGAGAAAAACTATAGTTTGTTTGCTTCTGCTGTATTATTCGAAAAATATGCATTGTTTATCATCAATTCCTAAATTTCGGTGATACAAAAAATGTGTTTTGACAGCACATTTTTAACAAGCCGATTTACTTAACGATTTTTTCATTTTAAGCTAAATGTGCAACCATGAATCATGTAAAAAACGATGACTCACCTTAGTAAAAAAATAATAAACACGGCTCAGCCCGTTCATCTACGATTAAAAACAACCTTATTAAAAAATAAGCAAGCAATACTAAGATATGAGGTTGTATCATCTGCATGTTTTCGACGATCCTATCAGATTTGATGTGAGATTGGCACTATCAATACTCTTAAAAATTATCAAAAATATAATCGTTAAGAAAGTCCCGCTAACTCCAATCGTAGTACATAATATTCTCTCAAAGTTTGAAATTAAATACTAAGCTTTTTTACATTCTTACAATTATCAAAAATTAAGAAAGTGAAACAAAGTGACATTAATTATATAAAATTGAAATTGTTTGACTAATAGTATTCAAAAACTAGTTGAAATTCCTTGAACCGTTACAAAGAGCAACAGAGATTAACATTGTCTCTGGTGCAGGAATGGATCGCTCAGCGGTTGTTGCCGAATAGGAAGTTTATATTCCTTAGTTTTGAGCGACTAGAATAGCGACTACAAAAAAATAATATTTGTTGTATGGCAGTAAATCGTAGCAGATAAAAAGAAATTTGGCATGCAATAGTATCTAGGTGTTTGGTATATTTATATATGTACCTTTAAATGAAACGGCATAGTTCCATGCACTCCGTGAAACCCTATGAGTTATATATGTGGGTTTGCATTTAAGGCAAAAATGAAATAAATTGAACAGCAGGGTTAGGAAACAGATTATCATACAAAAGAAACATGATGGTTGGCCACACTCTTCAGATCACATCATCTGTTTTATCTTACGAATGTGCAAACCACCATAAGTGGCATCAAATAAGAATAAGAAGGAAAAGGAAAACGTCACGGTACATAACAAACACATAGGAACGAACGATGAAGAAACTTTGGTAAATCTGAGGTCAGAAGGCACAACGTTTTATTAATCTCTGTTAGGTACATGTAGGTACGTACATGAAATCGAATTGTGCACCTTTTTTCTACATTACCGATAATACCATTTTTTATTGTAGTTGTATGCAACTGACAGTGTGTTTTCATCAACACTATTGTGTAAATTCTTGTAAGAGGGGCGAGGAATGAACGATTTCAAAAAGAAAATAAGAATATAAGTACATTGTTATTACTATACTATAAAACTATAAAACAATTAGTTTTCAAAATTTTCTTTGCTACGAAAGCAATACGAAACACTATCATAATCGTTACCTACTTGATTGGGTCAAAATATTGCTTTATTGAAAAAAAAAATTGAATTGCTTCAAAAGATTTTAAGTATGTAGATTGTACTATTAGGAAGAACTGTAGATGATTGTAATAAATTGTACTATTAATATTGAACGAACGGTCCATTTCGTTCCTTTTGGCCAAAACATCGCAGATGGAAATTCAAGCCATCATGTTCTTGGGTGGCGCCCAAACATCGCCCAAACTAATAGGATGGCGCCCAAACATCGAACTTCTTTGTGAATCATGCTTTGCGCAAATGGCTTAACACTATTTTATGGTTAATCTTTAGTTCCTGGACGGTGCTCTGATTACTAATATGCCGATCAACTTTGATTATTTTTATGATTTTATCGACGTTTTCGACGACGTGTTTGCCTGTGCGAGGTGCATCTGTGGGAAAAACGAAACCAAAATTGCACATTACTAGTTGTTAGAGTATCGGCACCATAAACATCATGAAAAATTTCAGTTGCCTATCTTTAATTTTCGCCATTCTCAACTTGCAAAATGTAACGAATTTTCTCTAAGGTGACTTCCATTATTAACAACCTGTAACTTGCAAACGAATGAAACAAACAATAAACAATGAAAGCATTTTTTACGTGTAAAGTATCAGCTTTAAAAAGAGCCTAAATTTGAAAGTGTACTATCGCTACTTCACAAGATGTCAATCAATAAGGCATGTACCGGGAAAATAATGGATTACGTTTTAGACTAGCTTATACAGTGGATGGCGAAATTAACTTTAGCTCCTGAACATTTGAATAATAATGATGATGATAAGTCCCACCTCTTACCCCTGCATAGGTTTGAGAAGGACGGATTTATCTATCGATAGTTACATATAACAATAAGCGAGAGGGGGCGTGGGAGCAATCTCTCCAGAACCATGGCATCTAGCTTTACTCCTTTCGTACAACGGTCGCCATCCCTTAAAGTGTTGGACCATGACAATGCATGACATCCTCCACTGAAGGGAGGGTCCACTCTCCGGAGCGCCGCAGGTTTCTCTTGCTCTGTTTGTAGTGCACACCTACAGTTACCATTGATTGATAATGTGGTGCCACCCCCGATCATCACAGCCTGATCATCTGCTTTTAGCTAATTGACACCAATGATTCTATTCGTACAGAATGCCCACCACTTCCTCATTTGCGCGCGCGTGTCTCAAACCTATCTAGACTCTTTCATTCTATTTATTATTAAAAATTTTCATATTCAATTTCTCAATATTTTTTAATCTTATCATCACCATAATCAAAGCGTATGATGACAAGCACAGTTTCGACAGATTGCTCCACAAGATCCAAAATTTGACAGATACTACAAATACAACAAAATACAACATGTAACATATAACGTAACTACTGGTTTGTTGAAGTTAGACACAAGTTATACGACCTCTCTTATGTATGCGGAGCACAAGCGCTTGAATTCCCCCAGATCTGCGGCTTGGGTGATGCGTCTCGGCATCCTATTGTACCACTGTACCCCCTTGAAGAACAAGGAATTACAGGCGTTTACTGACAAATAGTTTGGTAATCTCGGATCCCCCGCTCTGCGAGTACGGTAGCAGTGAACGTTTGACCCAACAACTATCTGTTCTCCCAAGTACGATGGCACAATCCCTTTCAAAATTTTATACAAAAAAATTGCCGTTTGGTACGCGATTCTCTGCCTAACTGACATCCATTGTAAAATATCTAGCATAATAATAGATGAAGTATACCTACTACAACCCAAAATTAGCCTCATAATTCTGTTCTGCAGCCTCTGCAACCTTTAAATCTGTTTTTGGTTTCCAAGGAATAAAATGGAGGCACAAAAATCAAAGTGGGGTGACACTATTGACTTGTACAATTGAATTTTCGCAAAGAAATTCAGATTGCTGTTCAACCTACAGATCACTCCACACTTCTTTGCCACCTTTGAGGTAATGTAATCCAAGTGTGGTCCAAACTTCATTCCATCATCCAACACTACTCCCAGATATTTCATCTCTGAAACTCTATCGATAGGTTCCTGTTTGATTGCAATAGACAGCCGTATGTCAGTTGACTTCGCTGACAAGATCATGTACTTTGTTTTCTTGACATTCAAAGCCAATTTTTTGTACTTCAACCAGCCGTCTAAAGCCAGCAAGTCACTATTTATTTGTGTCTCCGCCCGTTTTATGTCTTTTTCAGAGACAAATAATACTGTGTCATCTGCGAAAAGATTGATATCACAATATTTTAAAATACTTTTCATGTCATTAATATACATAATAAATAACAGTGGCCCAAGAACACTGCCTTGCGGCACCCCAAGGGTGTTATCAATAGAGTCCGAACAGTGGCTCCCGAAAACTGTGTTCTGTAAATAATCGGCAAACCATTTTAGCTCAGTACCCATAACACCGAACCTTTTTATAGTTTCCAGTAGCAAAGGTCTCGATATCGTCTCAAACGCTCGCTTAAGGTCCAAGAAGACAGCAATAGTCGGTTGTTTCCTCTCCATGAAACCCTTCCATTTGACAAGGACCAGGTTTAGTGCAGATTCACAAGAATGTCCTGCTCGATATCCCGACTGCTCCCTGACAAGCAACTTATTCCCGTCCAGATATTGTATCAGCTGGTCTTTCACAACAAATTCCAAGACCTTTTCAAGAATATTGAGCATGTTAATGGGACGAAACTCATCCGCATTAATAGCCCCAGTCACTTTAGGAATAGGGACAACTGTCGACTCCTTCCATGAGGCCGGGAAAATACCATTCTCTAAAGATTGGTTAATCACCGAAAGAAGCATCGGCCCAACCACACAGAAACTGTCCTGTAGTACTTGAGCGTTTACTTTTCCTATTCCGGCCTTGTTTTTTAAGTTAAAGCAAATCTTTCTGAGCTTGTCATACGAAATTTGTTCGAACTTGAACCTTTGCCTTGTAATGATGATATTCCTCAGCTCCTTTGGTTCAGGCATATCAGCAATTCCTTTATGAATAGTTTTAACACTTTCAACAAAGAACTTGTTAAAACCCTCTGCAATTGAAGCTTCGTCGAAAACGGCTCCTCCAGCAAATTTCACAACAACTCCAGTTTTGTCCTCAGGTTTTAGCATGGATTTAAGGATTTTCCATAGTTCCCTGCTATTCCCTTGGTGCTTACTGATCTCGCTACAGAAAAAAATCTGTTTAGCTTTTTTTAATTCGGCAGTATATTCATTTCTCAAAACAGTATAAAGATACCAGTTTTCTGAAATGTTGGTTCTGATGAACTTGTCATATGCCTTATCTCTCCTTCTTTTTAGCCTAGCAAGCTCTGTGTTGTACCATCTGCTGGAGGTGTGACCTGGTACAGTTCGTAATACAGAAAAGCTTTCCACAGCTTTTTCCAGTACTTCCCACAGGTGTTTGGCCTTGTCACTTAAACCAGTTTCAATCTCCTGCAAGCAATCCGCCACTACCTTACAAAGGGTTTCTTTGGAGTACCTGGATAAGCATACCTTACGTCTGTAGTCCATACCAGGGAACTTCCGACCAATTCTGATACCTATCGTCTCGTGATCTGATATCTTGATAGTCGGGACCGTCCGTACCGCAATAGCTTCACTGTTACTGTAAACATGGTCAATCAAGGTCCTGCTGACCCTTGTCACACGTGTTGGTTGGCTCACTTTTTGATACATGTTAAAAGATGTCATTAATTTTTTTAGTTTTTGTGACCTTGCCGTGTTGAACCAATCTATATTGAAGTCCCCCATAACCAAATTCTTTTTGTTTAGATGAACGAATTCTTCTAGCCATACCTCTAGGATTTCCATAAAACGTGAATCGCTTGAACTTGGCGAGTGGTACAGAATACCGTAGTTCGCTGGCGTCGCACCGCGGGAAACGGAAATGCCAAGGAACCAATTATTTTCTTCAGTTCTATTGACTAAAACCTTGAAAACAACAGAATCCCTAGCATACACTGCAACTCCACCCGTGTGGCGCGAATTAGACACACAACATACGCTCCTATACCCCGTCACATGGTACTGGTCAAACGCTTCAGCCTCAGTGATATGGGTTTCAGCGATAAAAACAAGAGATGGTTTGAGCTTTAAAATAACCTCCTGCAACATAATGTAGCTGGTGGACAGTCCGGCAATGTTGAGATATAGAATCTCATACTGAGGACTAATAACCACACCTACCCGCTATTGTGGGGAATTTCTTCTCTTTTCCCATTGCATCTTAAATGTTGGACAGTCTCTGCTATTTGCAGCGTGCTGAGTGTCTATATCCGTACTTTTTTGCCTATTCTCTTGGACACAATTTAAACACTTCAACACGTCTGATTTGCAGAGCGATGTTTTGTGCCCCTCACCGCACCTGGAACAGGCTTCTTCGAATTTGCATGTCTTTGTTGTGTGTCCAAACCTCGCACATTTGAAACACCTCAACACCCTTATTGATCTACACATTTTACAAATATCAAACCCTATTTTTACTCTATTTCGATTTTCAAGATAGTCACATGCTCCTTCGTCAACATCTACAAGGGCGTTATATTTTTCATACTTCATATCCTTATGTTCAAACCTCCCTATGACTTTTACTGTCGTCCATGGGATGTCCTCATTTTGGGATTTGAGGAAATCCTCTATCTCATTTTCTGAATAATTCTCCGTCATACCCACTAATTTCATTCTAATTAGTGGATATGACACGGAGTACCCCTCTCCTAGATGTTTCCCGAGGAGCTCCCTGACTTCGGTAATCTTTACATTATTGGCTACTTTTACCGATACCTGCCCTTCGCTTCCGTTGCGGAAATCCGAGAGTTGATGTTCTCTCGGATCCAATTTTCCCTTAAATAGGAACGGGTCACCGCGCAAGTTTGATTGATTTTTGGAATGGAATAATATGTAAAACTATGAGCACATCTTCGGTTCGAGTTTGAGTTGGAGTTGGAAGTTGTTAAGTTTAAGTTGGAAGCTAGAAGTTTTAAGTTTTTCACGCCAATTTCATTCGTTTTGCTCGGTAATAAAGCATTTAAATTAAATTTTTTTATTTCATATTCAAAATGCAGAATTAAAGTTGAGAAACATATGGTGAAGAATTCACATAACATTATGCTGTTTCTCAGCTTGTAATATGGCAGAATCCTCTAAATAAATATTAGTGGTAAAAATAATAGGGATATCGGACGTATTTTCGACAAAAGCGAGTAAGCAATCGTCAGCAATAATCAAGCTGTATGAAAATGAAGGTCGTATTCATCACATTAAAGCTTGTGGCCGCAAGAAATCAACACCAAAACGAGTTAAAAAACGTATTCTTAATATCTCCTTCACAAACCATTTTCAATTCGCCTAATATATTGGCCAAAACCAAAAATCAGAAGGTCTACAACTGCTTCCGTGCATATCATAAGACGTAGCCTATAGCATGTAGACAAATCTAACCTTGTTTTCAAAAAAATTCTGTACCTAACCATGGCCAATACAAAAAAATAACGGTATTTTACTATCTGCATGCTTTGAAACCTCACTTATTGTGATAAAAGCTGCTTTGGAGTGATTAATTTTTGGTATGACTACACTATCATTACAAGGAGTAGAACTTTTCTGCCATATGGGTTCTAAATGATCATTAGGAAACAAATTACAACGGCATTATGTTCTAGGGAGGCATTATTTACATGAATCCTACAAGTTGGTGACCTTATCTGGTCATGGTGACTCGAAAGAGGGCCAGAACTTGATGAAAGCAAAAACATTCATGAATGAAGAAGTCTTATTGGTGAAGATTTCTCCGCACCACAGAATATTATGGCAATCCATAAGCGTGAAGTAGTCATGCCGTATCGTGGATGATAATATCAAGGATTTAGGTTATTAAAATCCTTTTCCAGACGAGCCAACCACTGATAACATGGATACTAAGGTTATTTTCGCCGAAGAGAAATTTAGCTTGTTTTAAATATGTTTGGCTAAAATTTTTCTCTTGTATCAATCTATCAATCTCTTGTATCAATCAATTCAATCAATTCTCTTGTATCAATGTATCAATCAATGCTCTTGTATCAATCATCCCTAAATACACCAAAACTATTATTTGCACATCTTATTTAATGTTTTTGATTTATTTTTGATTGACTAAAACAAATTTTTCATCCTCGTATCTCCTAGAAATCTCTTGTGTTCTTGAACTAAAGTTAATTTCGCCATCCTTTGTATATCCCACTAGCAGACCCGGCGAACTTTGTTCCGCCCCAGAGGCAATAAGTAAGCAGATTTTAGATTTTATCGAGTTAATTTTTTTATTGGGATTAGGCTAAATTATCAAAAAAAACTTATATTTTAACGATTCATAAATAGGCTTTTTCAGACTTTTTAACGTTTTTTTTCTTCAGTTAAGCGCTTTGTGATACACTACTTTCTTTGTTTTATTATCCGGCGCAAGAACAACCAACGCAGATGGTCTTCCGACCCGTGAACATGCCACATATAATTGCAAAACATTGATTTTCCAAATTCAGACCACAAACTTTCAAGGATTGGTCTTGTGATTTGTTAATGGTCACAGCGAATGCAAGATGGGTCGGAAGAAGTCTTTACAAGTAAAACGGCATATAGGCTTCGAATTTTCCTTTGAGTATCGTCACGTAAATCACATTGTTCATAAATTTTATTAACACCAAACGCTATCATAGCACAGTTTTGGCTGCTTTATGTTTCGAAGCACGATTACTACGGAACGTAAATCGTGAAAATACTTTGTTGATAAGTTCGTCTTTCGATGACACAAAGTTACAAACGTGGTATGATCAAAAAATTTTGCGATATTTGAATTTCCACGGGCTGCGTATATCCAATTTTTGATTTACCTGAAATTAACTTACCTCTTCGATTTCTATTTCTCGGGCAAAAAATGTAAAAAAAAACACGAATGTAAACACGTTTGACATATCGGTATAAACTTTTTTATATTTTAGGCCTGCCACACGAAGCGTGCCCGGTCCAGACGCTACAATAATCGCTGCGATAATCGTTGCTCAGACACATCGTAGCGATGCATCGTAGCGTCTGAACCGGGCTTTATGCTTCGTTTGGCACTAGCGTAATCGTTTGCTCAGACTGTAGAATAACCTGTTGGCTGCTAGGCATCCCAGCGCGAATCTCCTCAGTTATTTTTAATATTAAACTTGGAACTTTATCTATCTATATGTATATAAATGGTTGTTTGTCTGTCTGTCTGTACCGCTTTTCCTCCCAAACTACTGACCCAATCGGCTTGAAATTTTGCACAGAGTAGTTTTGTGACCCCGGATTGTGAATAGGAAAGTTTGACCCTCCCACACCTCCGGGAAGGGGGGGCTCCCATACAAACGTAACGTAACGTCACCCATACGTAACGTCTCATACGTAACGTCCCATTCCAACGTTTTCGAACAAATCGAACCAAATTCGATAGGCGGGGGTTTTAGGGGTAGGGAAATGTTCTGGTGAATGTTTGAAACCCCTCCCCTCTTTACAAAGGTGGGCTCCCATACAAAATCTAAGCTCATTTCAGGTAAACTCCGATAGTTTTCAATCAATTTGAGCCAAATTCAGCTGGTGCGAATTTTGACATATATCCCACGGGAAGCCGATCATCTACGTCACCGGGAATCGCGAGGAAAAAGGATGAAAAGGATGAGTAACCAGGGGGCCACAGTATGAGAAACTTGGAAAAAATGTATGGCAGGCCAAGAAACTATGAATCTTTTGCTAGAGTTCCGTGAGTTACTTTGAGTTGCTTTTGAGCGCCTTATGTTTACGGGATATTTTCTCGTTTCGGGGGTATTTTTTTCAATTTGACAGTTTACGGCAAATTTCGGCAATTTTTTATTGCTTTCCAAAAATATGGCTAGTTTTTCGACAGCGGATCAAATTTTGACAAAAATGGCCATAGAAGGAGAAGGAAAGGAAACTGAAAAATCAAGGCATAAACAAACGAACTGTCATTTCACTCACTGGAGCTCACGGAATTTTTCGTGCAAAAGCTTCTAGTGTGGACGCTAGCATATCAAAAAACCTGCAGAGAAAACTCATACTGTGGTCGAGGCGTAACGGGAAATGAAAAGGGAAGCCGATCGTCCGAAACAAAGGAATAACGGGAGGCGGGAGGGGAAGCCGATTCATCTAGAAGTCCGATCTTCTGAAACGCCGGATAGTCGTGAAATGAAAACGAAATGAGGTGTGGCGAAGCTCGCCGGGACCTGCTAGTTAGACATAAATGCTTGATTACATAGGAGTACAGAGATATTCCACTTTGGGGTTGCCTTACGATCAAGCCTTACTAGTACTCAAAAGCTCAAAGCGCTCGATCAGTGGCGGTCATATGATCTTACACTGCAGTAAGAAAAATTCTTCTTAACAGCAAAGGAGTTGTTTCCCGGATGTGGACTTTTTGTGAAAATTGTACTTTGTTGAACAATTTAAAAATTCTAAATTTTAAAAAATAAGGAATGCATTGGAAGTTTGGAATAATGCCTTGGAGCCGTTGGAGCGTGAATATTTCAGACTAGTTTCAACAAGAAAAGGCTCAGTCTCACACAACTTTTTTAAACGAAGAAATGGTAGGAAACCGCAGCAACATTATTTGTCCTTAATTTTGGATGTTTGTTACACTTTTCCGTCATCTGGTTCAATAAATTACTATTTCAAACAAACAAGTTATGATTACTTTTCTTTGCAACGATTGCCCTGCCAAACCTTGTAGTATAGTCAATTTGGCAAATTATGATATAATACTTATTATTTACTTCATTATTTCATTATTTTTCTTACAGTTATTTCAATTCAAGTAAGCTGTTGAATTAATAAAATAGCAAACGTGAACATCCATTGTTCTTTTTGGTGTCCTTTTGGGAAACAAATTTAACAGTAGATTATCCGGAGACCGCTTAATCAGACAACACTACCTCGTAACTGATTATCTAATGGACATTAAGGGCTCTACTATGAAAATGCCAACCGTTGGATTGATTTTATATTTCGGTAAGTGTTAGGTGTAAATTATGGTTGCATTAACGCATTGCACATGCGTTTACCTTGTGATCTCATCATAACACATACTATTGTAATGTTAAATAGCTCTGCCATTTTGCAGTCAATTTTGACAAATGTACCAAATTTATTTAGGGTATAGAATGCCGTTTATTGACAATTCACTCAGAATACAATATCGATCAAATGATTGCCTCCATCAGACACACAAAAACGACCCTTTTTGGGTATTTTTCACGGGCGTAATAACAGCAATTTCCGCTGTGATATTAGCTTTTAGTTCTTCAGAAGTCTTCGGTTTGCTTAATCTTCAAATGAATTATTTTTTTCAATGTAGAGCACTACAATTTCAGTCATCTGTTTTACCGTAAATTGATCCATGAGTAAAACGGCATAGATTTACGTTTCAGAATCTGACTGATTTATCAAAATCGGCTGGAAAATGGTGGAGTTACTTAACATTTAAATAGTATGTGTCACGAATAATCGAATCCCAGGACCAGTTGTCACACAGCTGGTCATAGGTTCGATTCCCCGGCAGGGGAGTTGGCGCGGGGCCAACAATCCCGCCCGTAAAACACACCATCACAGAAAACAACAAACATTAAAATTCTTGTATCGTTTTATAATATACTATTTTTTCTTCATTTTTATTTACTAGTTTTGGTATCTTCCCTACCATACTTTGTTAAATGTTCGGATCAGAAAGCTCCTGGACGAATCCTTCCGAGCCTAACGCTTTTACCACCGCGGGCCATCCAAAGCAGCGAAACAAATTCACCTATTAATATATTTGACACAGCAAACATAGAATCAAATAGCTACAAAGGTTTAGTTGGACGCCCTGGTATTGACTTTCCAGTTTTAACACACATCCCTCGTACAGTATTTCAATGCGAAAACCATGGTAATGGATACTTCGCCGATCTTGAAACACGTTGCCAGGTGTGTATATTGTGTGCCACGAATAGGCTAACGTTGACGATTCATTCAAAGTGCATGCCACATAACTTTATAACAAATATTTTGATTCATTTGATTATTAAAGGTATTTCACATATGCGATGACGGAAAGAAAATCTCATTCCTTTGCCCGAATGGAACAATATTTCGCCAGTTGGATCTGATTTGTGACTGGTGGTTCAAAGTGGACTGCGCCTCAACACCAAATCATTATGCAGAGAGCACAGAGATGCTGGTACAAGCAACACGAGCCCGACTTCAAAGCAAGCATCCCATTGCCCAGCCTATCAATCCGAATGATCAACGTCTGCAAATCGATCTGCAATATAAACGACTGCTATTGGACAACATGTCTTCACAACACTCGCATCAACTATCAGCCGAGATACCAATCGAAAATGAAATGAAATTGAATCGGCGGATGGATGCAGTACATTTGGAGGAACCTGCAATAGGAAACTTTAGTGGAATTGTCAATCGTTTTCGTAGCCGAAAAGGCAGAACAAAGAAGCTATTTACATCCGGTACCAGCGACTTACCAGATAGGTCACAAAGTGCATCATTTGCATCGATCGCTCAAAAGATGTTCGACACGTATTACGACAATGATCAAAAGCTTGTGAAGATCAGTGGAAGATTCGACGAAAGACCCGATTCGGATTCAAACAACACAACGGAAGAAAAAAAATCTAAAGAAGCTGCTAAAACCAGCAACAATAATAACGCTCTCGACTATATACCGTATACAACGGCGCGTAAACTGAATTTGAATGGCAAATTTACGCAATTTTATTCTCCAACTGTACCCACGTTCCTCACCAGAACTGCGGTGACCACTAACAATGGCAATGATAGCAGAAAATCAACATCAAAAACAAAAAATGCTGAAACTGTGGACAAACAAAGTTATCGACAACGTTCCATAGATACGCAAGAATCAGTTATGGATCACGCAATGGAAATTATGAAGACCATTGAAAGTTTAAAAATAGAAGATATAATCAAAAATGGAGATGCTAAAGTCTTCGCTAAGACGTTTAACGATCAAAATCCTAAGACTAATAATTCTAGACAAACTTCTGGGCCATCAGAAGTTCGATCTGAACATTATTTATTGCATACACCAGCAATAAACAGCAAGCTTAAGCAGGACTCAGTAGAGTTTTCTTTATTGAACGCGGAGCGTCACAAGCGACCAGCTCAACGAAAATTAGATATCGATGTCGGCAACAGACCATTGCTCACTCGAAATACACTGAATGCGTATGATCGTCTTTTCTATTCTAAACAAATCGAGAAGCACACTCTAAACAATAACACAGGAAATGATCTGACCTACATAGATTCAACATTAGATCATGATTTAGAAGGACAAGCCAGTCGGTATCCCGTGCTGGGCATGACAAACTCCTCACAGATACGTGAGTTGGCGCAGATTTTTACACATGCACTATCTGCATACTTGCAAGATCCGATCGCTTTTCGACAAATCTTGACAGAAATTCGGCCGAAAGCTCCGACAGTTTTTACAATAGTCGACAAAAGCGACACATTTGGTGAAGTAATAGATACTACAACTAGTTCCCCAAACATTGCTACAGTCTTTTATGCGCCATTGAAAGTAGAAGAAAATTTGGAATCGTCTGACCTCTCAGACACAATAACTCCATTAGCGACAACAGCTTCTTCCTACTCCACTCTTCCTACTGATTTGACAACAACTCAATTTCGAGTCGGTTCACAACAAAGGACTTACAACTCCGACGCAATAAAAGAAGGTAAAAGTTTATCGATTCAGCTTATCACAAGCCGACGGAATGAATTAGCAGATGAAGTGAACGGTGAGTTAGGTACGCAATCTTCTACTAATTATTTTGAACACGGCAGTACTTACGATAAGTTACGGAAAACCCCACATAAGCTCGACTCTTTGTATACTACAGCGCCATTGAACGAAGGGTCATATAACGTATATTCTGATATGTACACTTCCAAGAATTACCCCGATTTATCCACTACTACTCAAGTACAATCGTCCACAAGTGAAACGACTGAGACCGTCACAACATTCAAATCACTTCTAAGGCCTCCCTTGAAAATTTTAACGCAAGCTCTAGTTTTACAAACACCAAAATCAACAACCATACTGGAAGACGACGAGGAACTGCAGAGAGCTCAAAGTGGTTCTATCCTTGGATCATCACAACGCAAAAAAATATATGATCGGCATGATAGCAGTAAATATACAATTATAAATTTAGAAAACTTTAAACATGCATATGCTAATGCTGCGGACACAACAACTATCAGCACATCACCTTCTACGGTTGGAGTTAATAGCTTTCAAACAGTTAATGAAACAACTGTTCCACAAAATCACTCTCGTTCTACAACGTCGTACACAGTAATCTTCGATCCACTTACTATCAACGATGAGTTGATGGAACTTCACAATCCAAATCCTACTATTGCCAATCTTCCTGCTTCGCACCAAATTAATCAGTATATATTGAACGATTCTTATAAGAGCAAATCTTCGTTGGTATCGGTCACTGGAACACAAACCCACCAACAAACTACAGCTTCACCCTCCTGGTCTGGAACAACTTACACTGACTTTGCAGAACCGGACCTTGCCGGGATGCAAAAAAAAGCGAACGAAATGTTTGGTGATCTGAGTGACGCACAAGCGAATAAGTTGATGAGTGTAATGAAAATGGCGGATACCGATACATCAATGAGAAAACTAATTTTATTGTTGATACGTACATGCGGCGACGATCCATCGGCTTCAAATGATGAATCCCGCAAGGCTCTTCTTGATGCACTTATTAACGTAGAAGGTGTAAACACAAATTCGGATCCTCTGTCTTATCGCAATGAATTTATACTTACCCGTGATGCAGAACATCGACAAGGACGATTGCTCGCGGATGTAATATCAAATGGTAATGCAAATGGAATGAATATAACTGGCACAACGGAAAACTATGCTGCATCTAATGACGTCCAATTAGAAAATAACACAGCCCACGAAAGTAGCGAAGTGTATGCTGATGAAGAGGAATTCTTCAAATCACAACAACAAACATCAATTTACACAACGGCGGCTACAACAATCATGCAATATGCTTCTTACGATGCAGAAACTAGCTACTTACCAATGGATAGCACGCGGGAAGGTTTGCCAAACAAAAGTGATGTTAAAGAAAGAACACAAATTACAACTCAACTACCACCTGACTTTCAAACAACAGCTGAACATACCACGACCGAGCCTACAACCGAATCTACAATAGCCTATGGAACGACAGGATTAGTACACGAAAATGTATTCCCAACAACGCGCATCGGGGACGTATCTATTTCATCAGTAGAATCTTTTGAATCAAATCGATCGGATGTAGAAAAGGATCAACATATATCTACTTTCCACCGTCACCCGAAAGATCTAAATGATTCTTTTGGAGACCCCTCAAATAATCCGAGGGTCAATCAATTTAGCTCGTCGCACCGTTCTGATACGCGCGCTCTAGAACTACTAAAGTCACTTTACTCGTTAGCCGCTCGTTGGGGTTGATGTATATGTTTTTCGATAATTTTCCGTAATTTTCCGTAGATTTTTTATTTAAAACAATTAACGCCATCATTCTATTCAGAAAATATCAGCATTAAAAAATAACAGTAATCGAGCCAGAGAGTTTGCCGATTATTCAAAATGAGAACAATGCGTATTTAAATACGACAGAGAGATTGTTAAAAAATGAAAATGTTGCCTTTATGGTTTTGTAGTTTTACAGACACAGCTTCAAAGTCTCTACAATAACACAACAACAACTGCAGACACAGCTTTGAAAGACGACGGTGAAAGATGACTATAATGTATATGAAAGGAAATATTCAAAAAACAAACAAATGCATGTGAGATATGATGAAACTGAACGATTTTATTATCCCCATGAATAATTCGCAAATAATTTTTTCATCGGTGAGCATTGTAAAGCGAAAACGAAAGCGAAGTTTTCAAAAGAAAACGAAGACAACCGTTCGCCTTAAAAACTCTCCATTGCCCCTATTTACCAATTTTCCCCATCAATGAAAACCTTTCTAGCACGGAAAATGATGAAAAAAACATATTTTGTTAAGAATCACTGAAAATTGATGAAATATAAATATTTAATTGATGGGTTTATTAACCACGCCATATTTATCAAACATTGTAGAAACAACGTGCAAACTTAGTTCATAGAAAATATAAAATATTTTTATATGAGTAATCTATGAAAACCTCTACGAAGCGATCAATTCCAGACTATGAAGTGAAGGGGGTTCTCAGAGTAATGTTTGTTATAATATGTATATTGCAAATGAAGAAAGGCCTCATTCTTAAATTATTCTTACCAATACCATGCTTTTGACATCAACAACAATATTTTTAATAAATTAATTTCTTTTGTAATATCTTGTCTCTTTCGTGTTTTTCTTTGCTTATATTACTAACTAAACAAACTGTTTATTCTTTTAGCGACTTCCAATGGATTATATTACCCAGTATTATCCCATGGTAGGTTGAAGAAAGTCGTCAGTGATAAAGCTGGTAGTAGCACTTACGTTTCTTAGCCTTGAACTGGTCAACCAAAGCAGATACCGCAACGACAAGATGGCAATTCGCTAGCGTGTTTCAGAATTTCGCCCTTAAAGATACCGTTTCCTCACATTTGTGGTACCATGTGAGTTTGGGTTGTCATGATGTTGGATGATTTTTTGTGCCTAGTAATGTGTTGGTGTTCAATAAGTTTTGCAATTCAATATCAGATCAATTCAGCTTTAATCCTATTTTTTTTGCTATGTTGGCACATACTTCATATAAACGTAAAAAAAAATAACGTAACGTAACCTTAGAAAATAACCATAGTTCAAGAACACAAAAGATTTTGGGAAATACGAGGATGAAAATTTTCTTAAGTCAATCAAATATCAATCAAAAACATTAAATAAGATGTGTTAATTATAATTTTACTGTATTTAGGGATGATTGAAGAGACAAATTTTGGTCAAACATATTTGGAACAAGCCAAATTTATCTTCGGCGAAAATAACCTTAGTATCCGCAATGCATACCATTCCGCCCAGACAGTATGGTCAAACATCCTCGTTTTGTTATGTGGTCTTTTCTACAATCCTCATTTATTATTTTGGTACAGTACATTTGTTACATTACATCTTAATGTCATTTTATCGCCCACATTTTACTCTTAGAACCTGATTCTAATATTCAATGTCTCAAAAGGGCCATTCAAAACGAAGATGTTCTCATATTTTCACATATTATTCAAATGTTTCTTATCGTACAGTTTATGCTCGTTTTTAACATGACACATTACACTTAAACTGGTTTTTGTCTGTTACATTCGTTTGGGAGTTATAGGGTGACGAAACCATGTCCTGAGGAACGTATCTGGAGCCTCATCCGCAAGGTCAACTGACTGTAAGCAAACATGAATCAAACTAGCGAAGTGTGCCGCAAATGCATGGGCTTTATCGCTGTTAGAAAGAATACGAACAGAACCGTTAGACATGCAAGGAGGAAGACGATTACATTAACGTTTACAATTGACGAATTTCCAGAAACTTCGCGGGTTGGAATAAATTTGTGTCTGCATTCTCCTAACGTAACTAGCGTAAAGAACCATGTTCAATCGAATGTAGAGGTAGTTAATATGGAAATATTAAGGTAAAGGTAAAGTGGCTGACCCCCAGAGCTTGGAACGCTGAACACGATGACTTTTGCGGGGAATGCAGCCATGGAAAAGGTCCACTAACTTATTTCTAAACAGCAAAGCGCAACAATCTAAGTCCCTATCCTCAAAAATCTTATCCCAGTCGATTTCGTCAATCAACATGGAAAGTCTTTCATAGTTCGTTTTTTTTTTAAGTTAAGGTCGAGCGGGCGAACTATAGGTGCAGGCGATGATAAAATGGAACAGTTTATAGTTCGATGGATGCTAACAAGCAAAGCCGGATGATGAGCGTCGCAAGGAAGAAGGGCCAAATCAAGCATTCGTGAGCGAGTATTTAGAGTCGTGTTTTTCTGCACTAGTCCATGTAGATTCAAAACGTTCAAACACACGTTCAAAACGTTCAAACACACGGTAGATTCAAACGTTCAAAACAAGACCAGCTGGCTGATTGAAATCGCTTAGAAGCAGCATATGATCATCCAGCTTTGACTGCTCCAGAAAGTCTCCAATAGTGCCACTCAGAGCGTGCAGCACCGCTGGTGATGTGCATAAAACAGGTGGAAGATAAACTGCTCCAACCATGAACTTCATACTAACATGCTGAATCTTAAGCCAGATCTGTTCAAGTGACGTAGCGCGAGAGGGTAATGCACGGGCGATGACTGATGATGAAACGGCAACAAGGACGCCCCCGCCACGACGCTTATCACTGTTCCGGGAGTTGCGATCACATCGAAAAACAGTATAATCGGTGCTGACGAAGAGTGACGAAGGGATAGTCGGATCGAGCCAGGTCTCAATGAGGACAATAATATCATATTCGTTCTCTATAATCGAAAGACAGAGAGCGTCGAGCTTGAAACGCACACCACGGACATTCACATTTTAAAGAACTACTCGCAATAATTCCTTTCTGGAAACAAAACTTCATACAACAAAATTTGGGGCAACAACAAACTGCACATCTAACTTCACAACAACTATCGATTTTAGCAGACAAAAAACTTTACACAATTACATTTATTTGACAGTGATAAGTGAATTACACAATAAATACTACTAATTTACCACTAGCATTTACAGGTTAAGAACTGAGTTTATATTCCGTGTTAGAGTATGTCGCTTAAACAGCAACAGAAAATCATGTACCAACTTTGACCTCAAATTCAAAAACTTTAATAGAACATTGACAATAAACAGCATAATGTGCACTTGCTGCAAAGCAAACTGCTTTTCCAGTTATTTCATTAAAAGTTATTACTTGTCACTCATGGTTATTGGTTGTTTGAATCGGCTTTCGATATGAATTTTTATAAACTGTCTCTATGTGAACAAATGATGAATACCATTGCAAGAATGAAAACTCGGTAGTTTTGAAAGATATTCAGATTTCGTGTAGATAGTTGAACATGTAGAATAAACGGTTATTACAATCAACACATTTGCATCATGTTAATGCAATTACTTTTGTATTGTTCGTGAATGAAACGTGCTCTGCCCTGTTTTCTCTATGTCTAGTAATATTTACTATCTGTTATCTTTGTTTTTACAACTCCTCTTCGTCGGAAGATGAACTGGCAGGTATAGGTAACCATGCAACCCGATCCTTGTCGACAGCACTGTAGAAGGAATAGGTAAAAGAATTAATAAATATTTCTTTTGGAATTTACGCTCTTATTATAAAATTATCAGCTCTATAGATGTTCTTCCTATAAGTATCGAGAACTTTACCCTTAACAGAGTAAATAAATTATTTTTTCGAGATACTCAAAGCCTCCTTTTGTAAACAGTTAAAAGAGAATTCTTCGTTTTTCATATGTCAGAACTGTTCAACAACGCAGTTCGAAAGGATCAGTTTAAGCCAGAGGTCTCAAATTAATTTCAGCATGTGATTCGCAGGAGAAAGTAACAGCTAGTCACCGGCCGCAGAGGAAAGTAACAGCTAGTCAGCGGGCCGCACAACACAAAGAAAATGTTTTTTCATTCAATTTTATACACCTGTATTTGGTTTGGATTTGGGTGCTCCCCTGTTTGGGTGACCATTTGGGTCTTAGAAACGTGGCATGTCAATTTTTGCACCCGTTTTTTTTTTTTTAACTCAACCCTTATCGTTCAACAACCACCGCATTCACCTGACTTAGCACCATGTTACTCCTGGTTATTCGCTAAATTAAGCCGCCCGTGGACACCGTTTTAAATGTATAAAGTGATCCGAAGCGAACGTGTATTCGAAAAAAATTGTATCCGTGATAAATACTTTGAGGCAGATGAAATTAATTAGGAAGAATAAATGAAGAGGGTTTAACTTATAAGCAATTTGTCGTTATTTTTTGGTCACAGCAGTATGCTAGATATCATTTCCTACAGATTTCCTATGCATTTTTTCTACGGACGCACTACGGATTTTTCTAAGAATGCTTTTCTTTCAGCTTTTTCTGCAGTTGGAGGAAAAAGGTCCACAAAATAATTCTTGGGCAGTAGAGATAGTGGGACCAACAAGGTTTTGCTTTTGACCAGGAAGTTGGTATCCAAGAGCCGATTGGGAAGGTGAAAATGTGCTCGCAACATCAGCCTTCACTCGAAGAAACGTCTCCACAAACAAATTGACAAACGAAGAAGTCCTCGGCACTGTGTTGTTAGTAGAATATCTGCATGGATTGCGTAGCGTTATAGTAAAATTATGATCGATACTTATAGAAAGGGCCATGCATAGGTTGGTTTTCATAAGCCGTAGTCTTTACATCATTATAAAATACAGTAAACTTCATGCATTATAGTTAAACGTGATATCATTGGAACAATATTTAGTTCGTTTAAATTGTAATATGATTTTTAACAACTGAAGCGTGGATGATGATGATGATGCAGACGATCATAACGATCTTTTTCGAATACTTTTCGCAATAAAACAAGCCTTGTTTCAATAAAAATGTTCTAACATGACCTGAAGTGCTTAAAACTTACTTACCATATCTGTATACTGGTAACATTTATTGTAACGTGTTACGAGATGGAAAGTTCGGTGGTTTCGCAAGTGCCTTTTAAGAGATCAGTGGGTTAGTGAAAGAGAAGCAGCAATGAACTATACCATACGGATTGGGTTGCTGTTCTTCGTATTCATCCGTGGACCAAGTTTAGAATATTTACCACCCAATTCTTTATAGGTGCATAGCAAGATTCATAGGTTATAGCAAGGCCTAACATAGACGAGTGGGAAAGATCCTGCGCTCGATTATACATCAAGCACTTTGGTGCTTTCCAAAGCAACAGCCTCCTCCCTAAAGCTTGAAGGTTTAAGGTTTGCACTTTTGAAACGTCCTTTTTTTATCTTATCTTATGGTTGAATATTTCAAGAATATATTCTCAAAATTTACAGTCAACCTGAGCAAAACCATTGAAGTTATTGTCTAGTTAGTTTCCTGTTCTTGAACGGATCAGTGTTCATCGAAATGACCAAAAATAGCCAATGAAAAAAAATTATAGAACATTGGAGGGAGGGTTTGAGGAAGTAATGTCCAAGTGATGCATACTGAACACCGCAAATAGTTTTTTTTAATGCGTTGTGGATCATTTAGCTCCCTAAAGCACGTGCCAGAAGGCCCGCATCGGATATTATGAGGAAAATTGTAGTACCGAATTATTCTTATATTGTGATTTAAAATTTCAACCATCACCGAAGCCCTTTAACGCTCCTTATCGTGAGGTGTAACCCTACGTTGAGTGTTCTCTATGCGCGACTGAAAGCTCTTAAACGTTATCAATACAACT